>NC_133382.1:41697129-41794467 GCF_049309525.1 Garra rufa
ATATAAAATTATATTTCAATGAAAGATCAAGAATATAGATGATATTATTTTTGTATTATTTATAAACTATTATAGTTTGTATTAATATTTTGATATCTTTTATTAATATTTTAAGATATTATTTTATTTCAGTATTAGTTATTTCCATTAAGTAAATTTAGTATTTAAACTTAAATGTATTAGGAGCATTTAAAAATGATATAGTATTTACATATTTATTTAAATATGTATTCAATATTTACATTTATACTTATTTCATTTAAATTTATTATAATTTCATTAGGTTATATTAATTACTTAGTTTTTTTTATTTAAAACAGTTTTATCTTTTTTTTTTAAATATTACCATTTAAGTTTTATTCATTTTTATTAAATAGGTATTTCCATATTTTAAATAATTTTAGTGATTCAACTTATTTTTTTATTTAAGTTTTTCATCCATTTTCTGTTGCATGTCAGCTTTGTCAATTAGCAAAAATGTTTTAGAATTTAAGTTTGGTATTATCTATATAAATATATTTTGAATTAGCATTTAGATTTTCAGTTCTCATTATAAATTAGTGATTTTGTTACTATTTTGTTACAAACATTACTATTCAGGTTTTCTTTTTCGTCCTTATTTTAAGTTGTTTTACTTTTAGTTCAGTTGTAGTTAATTTGTTCCACATTAATGTCAATTAACAAAAATGTTTTTAAAGTTTTAGTTAACACTAATAAACATGGAATATAAATAACATTGGGTTCCATAACTTGCAATACATTTTTTTGTGTCTAAAAGTAATTTGACTAATATGGAAGCCTGTTTTCACCACTGAATAAAAACAAAAGAGTTAATAGTCTCACAATTCTGAGAAAAAAAGTCTGAATTGCAAGTTTGTATTATACAATTCTGAGGAAAAAAAAAAAAAGCCAAAAAAAGTTGCAATAACCTTTTTCTATTCGGTGACTGGGCTTGGAAATTGGCTTCCATAGGCTAAAGAAGCCCTTTGACATTTCTGTGCATTGGTGTTCATGTGAGTTCAAGGATCTTGGATTGTTTCTCGATCCCCTCTTCTCACTATCTTCTCCCTGCTGAAGTCTCTTGTGTGATTTCTTAAACACAAAGACCTTACCTCACCCACCAACTTCTCATCTGCTATGTTCCTCAGCATTATTAATACATAAAGATCTTTTCCTTCTCCGAACAGACAGAAATATGGCTGACAGACACAGACAGACAGAGTCATAAACGTGCAGTGACAGCACAAGGATGAACAGGGCATCTGGTATTGTGCTTACTAACATCATGGACTGTAACCCGACTGCAACCTAGTATTTATTAATATTTTTAAGAATAATAGCTTTAATTTATATTTATAAGATGAAAGTGCCCCTTGAGCCATGTTTCACATTTTCAGGGCTCTATGCTTACTTTTCTTTTTAGGAGCACTTGTGCTTCTAACTTAAAAAAATTAGGAGCACTCAATTTTAGGAGCATCTTCTAAACAATAATCAAAAATTCTATTTAATAATTAGCTTTCCCATTATGAGGTGATATTTGACTCCGTAAAGTGATTTACAGGGAAATTAAAATTGTCATCTTTTATGTTCAAATTAATTTGTACTACAGAGGTGGCACAGAAGAACACAAAAGTGGCTTTTTTTCAGACGTTTAATGAGGCTTAAAGGTGGCATGAGTGCAATCAAATTCATAAATTCATGTTGAAATTAATGTTTTAAATATAACATTTTGAGGATAGAAATATTAAATGATTTAAACAACAGGAAAGATACTTTAAAAGTGAAACTTAAACTGCGGTGGTGGTGGTTAATTACTGAATCATTCATTCATTTGATTCATTCAAACGGCTGATTTATTTTGAAATAAAGCAAGTGACTGTCAAAACGCAAGTTTATTCATAAATGAATCACAGAGGTGTTTAAATAGAGATGCGCAGCGGCTCAGTTGTGACTTGTTTCAGACTATTTTTGACAAAGAAATACAGTAAAATTAGGCAATAGTGTTATAGTTAGATAATGTAAGTCACCTAATATTAAATTCTTGATTATTTAACTGTTGTATTAAATCAATATCTCATTTACAAACTCTCTTAAAAATCATTAATAGCCATCAGAAATTCTTGGCCGAAGCAGAAGGCTTTTCTCCCATGTATTTTGCCAATTTTTTTCACCATTGCATAAATTAAATAGGCAAAAATGCTTTTTACAGTTTTGTCTTGCTTTAAAAAATAAAAAATAAATAAATTCAAAAATATTTACTTAACATTGAACATTTTTAACATTCTAGTAGACATAAAAATAAATCAAATAAATGAAATAAGTAAAATAATATTCTTTGGCCATTTTTAAGACCCCCTTCTTGAATCAGGCATTTGTTTTAAATCTACAAATAAATGCAGCCTTGCTGAGCAAAGGAGAATGTTAGAATAAATGTATTAATAGAGTTGTTGAAATGATTGCTAGCATAATTTTTATTTTATTTTACAGAACAACAGTAAAATTGCAATACTAACATTTACGAATGTTGACTTATTTTGGCGGAAACCCACAAGAAGACCTCAGTACTACTTTGTGCTGACAGCAGCAGATTTGTGAATGATTGTCATCTTTGGACTATGAACCCTGGCTAAGGAGCTGCTGCAGCGCTGTCAGAAAAAATACAATTGGTGCGTCTATTAGACAACATAACATCTGTAGTTTACTTACTAATGGCCATTTCATGATTTCAACGAAGCTCCCTACACTACACAATCAATCTCTTATTTACACTCTCTAGACTTTATGAAAGGATTTGTGAGATATGTCTGTGAAACATTACTCAACGTTGCAAAAACACATAGAAACCTTTGAAGCTCTGGTGCACCTAAATATATTTTGATTGACGCCTGATATTCTGTATTTCATGTGGGTTTTTTCACCTGTTGCTGCTGCAGGCGCATGTCTGCCACCTCGCGCTGGTCATTGTCATGAATACGGCGCAGTTCGTCGCAGGTCTGCTGCAGCTGTGAGTGCTGTTGCAGGAGCTGTGAGTAGTTCTGCTTCATGGCCTCCATCTCGTCCCGCAGCTGAGTCTGTTCACCAACCACACGCCCGTGAAGAGTGCTGAGAGACAGAGAGAGTGGCATGAGTTACTGCATCAGTGAACTGAACAACAAATTCAACTCAGTTAAACAGGCCAGATAAAATGATGACAATGGAAAAGAAGAACATTTGCTGAAAATTAACTTGGATGCTCTGCAGTGAATGGGTGCCGTCAGAATGAGAGTCCAAACACCTCTCCAGTCCATCAGGTAACATCTTGAGAAGATAAAAGCTGAAACAAATCCATCTTGAAGAGGTTTTAACTAAAATACAAGTCCGTAATCGATAATAATGCTTCCTCCGGTAAAAAAAAAGTGTTGTCTCTCACATCAAAATTCAGGCACATACACTACCAGCCAAAAGATTTTAATGCTCTTTAAAGAAGTCTCTTTTGCTAACCATGCTTGTATTTATTTGATCCAAAGTACAGCAAAAACAGTAAAATTGTGAAATATTATTTTAATTTTAAACAGCTGTTTTCTAAGCGAATTTCTGTTAAAATGTCATTTAATCCTGTGATTTTAAAGATTAATTTTCAGCATCATTACTCCAGTCTTCAGTGTCACATGATCCTTCAGAATCATTCTAATATGCTGATTTGCTGCTCAAAAAAAAAAAAAAATGTCACAAACAGCGGAGTAGAATTGTTTCAGGTTTTTTTGATAAATAGAAATCTTTTGCAGCATAATAAATGCCTTTATCATCACCTTTGATCAATTTAAAGCATCCTTGCTAAATAAAAGTATTAATTTCTATCATTTCTTTCCTCCCAAATAAATAAATAAATCAAAAAAATGTATATATACACACTGACTCCAAGTTTTTGGTATAAAGCATAATGCTACAAAAGCTTATTATTTCACATAAATGAATCCTAAAAAAAATGTACTCGATTGTTTTAAATATTGATAATATTAATTAAAATAATAATAAATCCTGAACAGCAAATCTGTTCTGAAGGATCATGTGACACTGAAGACTCCAGTAATGATGCTAAAAAATTCAGCTTTGATCACAGAAATAAATTACATGTTAAAATATATTCAAATAGAAACGTTATTTTAAATAGTAAAAGTATTTCAGAACTTTTTTGTTTTTGCTGTACTTCGGATCAAATAAATGCAGGCTTGGTGAGCAGAAGAGATAAAACATAAAAAAAAAAACATTAAAAATCTCAAATCAAAACTTTTGACTGCTAGTGTATTTGTTTAGAGCTGTTTTGGCTTGTAAACGAAGCTTGATCTGTGCAGATTTCTCTCCAGATTCAGATCAGACCACTTTTTCACTGGAGGAAGCGTTATTATGCATTATAGAATCACATTTTATTTAAAAACATCTTGATGAATTAGTTTCAGCTTTTGTCTTCTCAAGATGTTAACTGATGGACTGCAGTGGTGTGGATTATTGTGATGTTTTTATCAGCTGTTTAGATTCTTATTCTGATGGCACCCATTCACTGCAGAGGATCCACATTTGACACATTTCTCCAAATCTGATGAAGAAACAAACTCATTTACATCTTGGACGGCCTGAGGATGAGCATATTTCCACATTTCATCATTTGTGAATGCTCACAGAAGGCAATTCAATTCTACATATCAGTAATTTGAAATTATACTGAGGGGAAACAGAATTAAACTAAAGCATTGTGTGATCTCAGATGAAGATGGAGGTGGAGATGTCTAATCTGTGCTGTGTGTTTGCTTCACCACCAGATGTTACCTTGACTCACGGCAGCCAATCAGAGTACAGATACAAACCCTACTGTTACCCACCTCTACAGCAACACACAGCGTCTGGTATTTAGTGATTTAAAGAAAGAGTTCAAATGATAAATGTTCTGGATAATCAGCTCTACGTGGAAAAATATTTTTATATTTACATATGTAATATATTTTTATATTTACAGTTTTATTTTACATTTAGTAATTGTTATGTGCTTTTACATTTAGCTTTAATTTATTTTTAATTCAGTTTTAGTTTTAGTAATTTTAGTACATTATCCTAAACTTATTTTATTACAGTTAGTTGCAAAAGCAACATTTCTAAAAAAAAATTTTGTTAAAATTTTCCATCAAATATATATATTTTAATTTATTTTTATTTTAGTTTTAGCCATTTTTATGAACATCTAATATTTACATTTTATTTTAATTTATTTCAGTTTTATTTCAAATAATTAAAACATTTTTCATTGGTTTAGTTAACAGTAAAAGCAACATTTAAAAAAAAAAAACATTTCCATCAAGTTTTTATATTTTATTTTATTTTATTTCAGTTTTAGCAATTTTTATGAATGTTTTACTATCTAATATTTATATTTTTATTCAGTTTTAGCTTTAGTAATTTTAGTTCTTCTTCAACCTAAACTAAGTTAAAGTTTTGCCTAATATTTATATTTTATTTTAATTTTTTTTTAAATTAATGAAAACTTTTTGTAATGGTTTTAGTTAACAGCAAAAGTAACATTTCAAAGAACAACAAAAAAGGTTACATTTTCCATCAAGTATTTATATTTTAATTTATTTTTATTTCAGTTTTAGCAATTTTTATGAATGTATTTCCATCTAATATAATGTTTAATTTATTTCAGTTTTAGCTTTAGTAAGTTTAGTACTTCAACCTAAACTAAGTTTTTCATCTAATATTTAATTTTTTTGTTTTAGCAATTTTTATGAACGTTTTACCATCTAATATTTATATTTTATTTTATTTTTATTTCAGTTTTAGCTTTAGTAATTTTAGTAATTCTTCAACCTAAACTAAGTTGAAGTTTTTTGTCTAATATTTATATTTTATTTTAATTTATTTCAGTTTTATTTAAATTAATGAAAACATCTTAGTTAACAGTAAAAGTAACATTAAAAAAGTAGTTACAATATTTTTTTAAATACAAGTATTTATATTTTAATTTATTTTTATTTCAGTTTTAGAATTTTTTATGAATGTTTTTCCATCTAATATTTATATTTAATTTTAATTTATTTCAGTTTTTTTTAATTAATGAAAAATTTTGTAAAGGTCTTAGTTAACAGCAAAAGCAACATTTCTAAAAAAAAAAAAAAAAGAAAGTAAGTTAAAATTATTAGTTAAATTATAAGTTAAAAAGTATTTATATTTTAGTTTATTTTTATTTCAGTTTTAGCAATTTTTATGATCGTTTTTCCATCGAATATATACGGTTAGAACACTCACTGGTAGTAATCGGCATCTCTCACGGCCTCCTCACATCTCTTCAGGGTTTTGGTGTGCTGGTTCTGAAGAGACTGCAGGTCCGACATGGCCTTCATGCACTGGAGCTTCAGACGCTCATAATCGTGACCCGGCTTCACACTCGGCCTACAGAAACACAAATATATGCAAAGTCTCACATTGTGCAAAGTCATTTGGTTATTATTTATAATTTGCTATATACAGGTCTATTCAAGGAGATCAAAAACACAGGGTCTTTTTCAGGGTCTGTCAACATTCAGGTGAAGAGACACAAAAACAGTAAAAAGCCTTATGAAATAGTAATGAAAGTAAACATACTTTATTTATACACATAAAGCACTCTGTCCAATCTCACGCTCGCATACAGATAAGAAAAGACGGACTGTCTTGCAGGGTTATAGTGTTTGTAGGATTGAAACTGGCCACAAGAAAGATCTGAAATCTCCAGGTCAGAAAGAAAAACCCTCTTCAATCTCTACACATTTTGTAATAGTTTTAGTTAACAGAAAAAGCAAAATTTCTAAAAAAAAATTAAGTTAAAAATTTATCAAATATTTATATTTATCTATTTTTATTTCAGGTTTAGTTTTAGCATTTTTGGGAATGTTTTTCCATCTTATATTTTAATTTATTTTTATTTAAGTTTTAGTTTTTGTAATTTTAGTACTTCAACCTAAACTAAGTTAAAGTATTTTAATCTAATAATTATATTTTATTTAAATTAATTTCAGTTTTATTTCAATTAATAAAAACATTTTGTAATAGTTTTAGTTAATAGCAAAAGCAACATTTCTATAAAAAAAAAAAAAAAAAATTAAATTTAAAATTTATCAAATATTTATATTTTTATTTTAGTTTTAGTTTTTGTAATTTTAGTACTTCAACCTAAACTAAGTTGAAGTTTTTAAAATCTAATATTTATATTTTATTTTAATTAATTTCAGCTTTATTTTAATTAATGAAAACATTTTATAATAGTTTTAGTTAACAGCAGGTTTATTATTGACTAAAACTAAAATACTAGTTAACCAAAACTAAAAAACATAAAAAAAGGTTACTTAAAATAGACACATTTTTTTTACTGAAACTAAAAATATTAAAAACCTAATTTTATTTCAGCTAATTGCCAAGGCAAAAATAACCAAATCTGAAATAAAAAACAACAAATAGACTTAAAAATACTAATAAAAATGTCAAAACACAAAAGAAAATTACTCAAATTAAAATGAAAACTGAAAAAAAAAAATTATATATATATACATACACACATATACATACACATATATATATATATTAGTTGGAAAAACATTCACAAAAATTGCTAAAACTAAAACAAAAATGAAATAAAATAAATATTTTATCAAACATTTTAACTTAAAATATTACAAGTAAAACTGAAATTTTATATATATAATAGTCTATTATATACATATATTTTTTTATTATTATTATTTTTGCAGTAATTATGAAATGCTGCTTTTGCTGTTAACTGAAACTATTACAAAATGTTTTCTATTTTAAGTAACTTTATATAGTTTTTAGTTTTAGTAAAGCTAGTTAACTGTCGAATTTTAGTTTTTTTTCAATAATAACCCTAACCTAAAACTTTTACAAAATGTTTCAATCAGTTGGAATCAAACTGAAATAAATTAAAATGAAATAAATATTAGATGAAAAACCTCAACTTAGTTTAGGTTGAGGAACTCAAATTACTAAAACCGAAATAAAAATAAATTATAATATAGATATTAGTTGGAAAAACATTCCCAAAAATTGCTAAAACTGAAATAAAAATAAAGTAAAATGTAAATATTAAAACAACACAGTGACAGTGACTGTGTTACTGTACCTGCAGTCATCAAAGGTGGTTCCGGGCGAGGAGAGGGCCAGTCGTTTGCGCAGGTCGTCACGTTCGCGCGTCATCTGTCTGAGCTGGAAGATCACCGTCTCCAGTTTCTCACTCATTACATGCTTGTCCAGGTGAGCAGGAGGAGGCGAGGATGCTGGGATAGACAGATATGTGTCAGTAAATCAATTACAAATAATACATTCACATTGTACAATGTATGTACTTTACTACTGAAAAGGGAAATGGTAGGCAGGTGTAGCTGCACAGAGCTTTCAAATGCAGATCTGAAGATGGTAGGCCAGACATGTCAGGTTCATAAACTTTTGCTTTCACTTTGAGATTCAGCTCTGCTGTTCATACAGATGTTATGAATAAACAATGATTTTATCTGGGCCACTGACGACCCGTCCCATATCCCTCACTGAACAAAACAACAGAGCCGTCTGTCTCGTTTTAGACGTCTAATGGACAGAAGCGTCTCTCAGCTGGTGTCTGAGTTCGCTCTGTGTGTTTTTCCCAGTGAGTCCCAGATTTCTGTTTCGCACCAGTAGGATGTCAAGAATATGTGCAGCATTGTAAATCACACACCACCATTGTGTTTATGAAAGATGTCTCTTATGCTCAACAATGGTGCATTTATTTGATTAAAAATCCAGTAAAATTGTGAAATAATTATTTTTATTTTAAACAGCTGTTTTCTAAGTGAATATCTGTTAAAATGTACTTCATTTCTGCGATCAAAGCTGAATTTTCAGCATCATTACCGCAGTTTTCAGTGTCACACGATGCTTCAGAAATCATTCTAATATGCTGATTTGCTGCTTAAAACACATTTCTGATTATTATCAACGTTAAAAACAGTTATTTGCCCAATATTTTTGTGGAAGCCATGAGGCGTTTTCTTTTTTTCGGGTTCACAGAAGAACAGAATTTCAAAAGAACAGCATTTATTTAAAATAGAAATCTTTTCTATTATGTCTTTACTGTCAGTTTTTGAACAATTTAATGTGTCCTTGCTGAATAAAAGTATGTTTTTTTATTAAAATCTTACTGATCTGAACTTTCGAAAAGTAAATATATAATCCTGATTTAGAAAATAATATAAAATATAAAAAATATATATATTTTATATATAAAATGTAAAAATAAATAAATATATACATATTAATTATTGTTTAATACGTTAATAATAAGTAGTAGTAGCAATATTATGATATAAGAAAAATATAATAAATATAAATATAAAACGAATACAATACAAATCGTTTGGTTCTTTATTTTGAAGCCATACGAGTATCCAAGGCTAATAAAAATAGGGTAAAACAAGAAAAAGGTACGTACGATTTTTTTTTTTTATTGTCCAATTTTAATACAAATTCTAATGTCTGCAGACTTAAAACTTTAAAAAATCTAGAGTTAAAAAAAAAAAGTAAAAACACTGTATATAAATATTTATAACAAAAACACTTATATAATAATATTTATAATAATATACACTGCCGTTCAAAGGTTTGGGATCAGTAAGACAATAAAGAAAAAAAAGTAATGTTTCTTATGCTCATCAAGACTGCATTTATTTGATTAAAAAAAAAATACAGAAAAAAAACTGTAATATTGCAAAATGTTACTACAATATAAAAGTACATTTTTTATTTGAATACACTTTAAAATATAATTTATTTCTGTGATGCAAAGCTGAAATGTCATCAGCCATTACTCTGGTCTTTAATGTCACATGATCTTATTCTTATAGGCTGATTTATTATTAGAATTATCAATGTTGGACACAGTTGTGCTCCCAAATATTTTTTTGAAACTTGCAATACTTTTTTCAGGATTCTTTGATGAATAAAAAGTTAAAAAGAACAGCATTTATTCAAAATATAAACCTTTTCTAACAATTGAAGTCTTTGCTATCACTTTTTATCAATTTAGCACATCCTTGCTGAATAAAAGTAATAATTTCTTTAAAAAAAAAGAAAGAATAAAAATGCACTGACCCCAAACTTTTGAACAGTAGTGTATATTGTTAGAAAATATTTCTAATTTAAATAAACGCTGCTCTTTTTAACCTTTTAGTCATCAAAGAATACTGAAAAAAAGCATCACAAGTTACACAAAAATAACTGTTTTTAAAATTGATACTAAATCAGTATGTTAAAATGATTTCTGAAGGTTAATGTGACACTGAAGACTGGAGTAATGATGCTGAAAATTCAGCTTTGAACACAGAAATAAATCAGATTTTAAATGTATATTAAACTAGAAGAACATTGTTTTATATCGTAATAATATTTCACAATATTACTTTTTTTCTGTATTTTTTGACCAAATAAACGCAGCCTTGATGAGCATTAGAAACTTATTTAAAATACATTAAAAATCTTACTGATCCCAATTAAGATTTTTGCACTGTGACATTATTTCCATGACAATTGAATGAAAAAATTGATCAAAAATGACCCTTGCCTAATAAACACACATGCTGACAAGACTCACCAACACTGCTGAGAGAACTGCTGCTTTCTGAATCCGACGGCATCGCAGACAAAACGCTACACGTGGAACCTGAAACAAACAAACAAACATCAACATTTACTCCAGCATCAGAGATTGAATGAAATCTGAGAGCATCTGTGCAGTCCGGCTGTGTCTCAATCTGTGTGCATCAGTATATGCTGAACATGATCAAATGCCTGATCCTGTAAACATAGAGACACGTGAATCAAGTTTCAGTGAGCTGGGAGCACGTTAACAATGAGCTGGCCTGGAAATGGCCGACTCCCTGGGCAGGGAACTTACTACACGAGACACACCTGTGAGAACGGTCGGACATCTCTACTTTCTTCTGAAATCAACAGCGCAGTCAAAGACACACAGAGGCCTCCAGCTGTATTTGAGTAACTCGAGCTGGTAATTGGGCTTGAATGGAGACTCGGTTTCTCTCTCAGGACGAATCTGTTTATTTGCTTGTCTTTCTTTCGTTTCACTCCAGAGCAGCCCATATGCTTCATTTATTCAGTTTTGTTAAAATTCAGTTTGAAAATATTACGATTTTTAAATGTTTTTAAAAGCAGCCAAAAGCTGCATTTATTTGATCAAAAACACAGTAAAAATGTAGAAACATTATTACAATTTGCAATAGCCATTTTACATGTTAATATCTGTTCAAATGTAATTTATGTGATGCAAAGCTGTATTTTTAGCATCATTACTCTAGTCTTCAGTGTCACATGATCCTTCAGAAATTCATTATAATATGCTGATTTAATGCTTGATTATTATTGGCTCTCAGTTATTAATAAGGTTTCTTCTTATTATAGAAGTCAAAGATGAAAAAGGGTTTAAGCATAAAAACAATAAGTGTAATGCTGCTAAAAAAAAATATTTAAAAGTTTTCACTTTAATTGAATTGCATTTTTGTTTTTGTTGTTCTGAGCAAAAAATAAATATCATACATTTTTCCCTAATTTACAGAAATTTACAATCTTGTCAGGCATATTTACAACAAAACTCTATTTATGACATATTAAAAGACGAATTACTTTCACCCCAGACAATAATTAGTTCTAATTCTACATTTTTTTAAATTTGCCACTATCCTAGGTTTTGCCTATTTGTCCGTAAGAATTGTTTTAGTCATTTAAAATAAAAATTAAGTATATGCTCCCTTATTTTTTTTTTTTTTATATTTTAATATGTACAAGTAGGGCTGGGCGATATGGCAAAAATATAATCTCGATAATTTTTTTCCCATATTGAACGATGACGATATATATTTCGATATTCGCTGTTGATGTTGCCAGCTTTAAAATAGTATCCCAACAATGACTAAAGCCACAAAAATTAAAGGATTCATTAAATTACATTTTTAAGTATAGTTTATTAACAAAAGCAGATTACAGATTTGGCCTTAAAAATTAAAATAACTTACTAAAATAAATGAAAAAAAATAAAATGAAAGTTGTGACAGAGTATGGTAAATGAGAGTAAATGTACAAAATGTAAACATAAAATTATTGTAAAAACATAATTTGTAACACATTTCTTTATTTCTTTATTATTTATTATTATAAACACAATTGTTTATTTTCTCTATTATAGGTTGAGCTATTTAAATTAGAGGCAACCACTGCATTTTGAAACAATCTACAGTATAAATATCAAAAAATTACGACACAGCTCTTTCTTAATCGTATTAAGTGCAGACAATTCAGCCATAATCAAAGTAGGCTACTCTCTCATTATTCAAAGTGCAAACAGAGACGGAATATTTCAAGCATGATACAGAGCTATAGACATACACAACCTATTATAGTCTACATTCTGATAACAGCCTAGATTTGCGCGCATTGCAGAGTCACTCTCTAAACAAGGGAGATTAAAATTGCTTTTGAATGCGCGTGCGTTTTTTGCTTTCGGTTTCAGTTTTAACAATCGCGCTTTTCAGCTAGTCAAACCACTTACGGAATTCGTGCTACCTTTTTTGTCGACAACTTCAACATCTTTGGATAATAACTCGAGGTTAGTTTCTCTTTCGTCGCTGCTTCCACTCTCTCTTTTTTTTGTCGTCCTGGTATAGGGTTGCTTCGCAAAGTGCTGTAGGAAATGAACTTTGTACTTTGACGTGCACAGGCACGCTGCACGCTGATTGGCCGCTGTCGTATATTTCTGCTGTGTGATTGGCTCTTAGATTAATCCATATCGAGCAAAAAATGTCTAGAGCTTATCATCGTTATTAACATAAATTTTATCGCGATTCGATATGATATCGTTTATCGGCCCAGCCCTATGTACAAGTCAGAATAAGCATGTTGTTTGAATTTTTACATAAATATTGTGTTACACTGAATGACAATGTAACATTATTTCAACCAAATTCTGACATTTTTTTGTCCAAAAACATATCTGAAACCTTAAAAGTAACACTTCACTTTCATTTAATGTGCTTTATGGACCATGATTCCTGCAAACGTTATGAAGCAGCACAAGTATTTTCAACAATGAAAATAATCATAAATGTTTCTTAAGCAGCAAATAAGTATATTAGAATGATTTCTGGAAGATCGTTGACACTGAAGTCATGACTAGATGCTGAAAATTCAGCTTTGATCACAGAAATAAATTAAATTTGAACAGATATTCACAGAAAATAGTTGTTTTAAATTGTAATAATAATTTACAATTTTTTAATGTATTTGTGCTATTAAATGCAGCCTTGATGAGCAGAAAAGACATTTTTGAATGTTAGTGCACATTTAATAATAATAATTATTATTATTATTATTTTTTATGTTTTAGTAAATTATTATTTACTTCTCAATTTTCCTTAAAACTAAAAAGTAATTTCAATATTATAATTTGATACTTTGAATTTATTTTTTAACATATTTAATTTACATTTTAATTTGAGTTAAAGATTTAGTAATTTATGTTTTTACTAGATTTAGTAATTTAGTAAGTTGTGTTTTTTAAAATCAGCATCATATATTAGTTTTAATAATTTTAGTACATTAGTAAGTTAAGTAAGTTAAATTAAATGAAAATGACAATTATAATTATAGAATATAATAGAATATTAAAAAGTAATGGATTTATTTTAAACCATTTTAAATTAAAACAATATTAAAATAATTTCTACTATACTTCTGAGCACATAAATGCAGCCTCGAGCAAAAGAGATATAATTAAATTTAAAAATCATAGTACTGTACATTTCCATAAATTAAAGCTAGTGGGGCGTTCAATGTCGTTTTGGACCCCACTGACTTTCACTATACAGACAAAACATTTTTAAAATATTGTTTTAGTTCTGCAGATGAAAGAACGTCATAAAAGATCAGAGTTTTGACTGTCAGCACTGTGATGTCTCTACAGCGCGGCGGGTTTTGTTTACCCAGCACTATCAGACACGTCCTGATCCGGTCTGATGCGCCGTCCACCTGCTGCCACCCATGAGACGGCCACAGAATAAGCTCTAATCAACTATTGTTCGCACACACGCTGGAAACACCACTGAATATTTACTAATAATCATTCAGTGCACCACTGCACCATGGTACGGCCTAGGGATGCTCATTTCGGTTAATTTTCCTGACCGACAACCGCTGCTCCTTATCCGAACATTAACCGTTAACTGATACAATTAGAATAATAAATTAGTTTAAAATAAAAATAGAATGCACGAGTATCTGTGATGATACATTAAAAATACAAACAAATGTTTTATTTTAACGTGCAAACAGCAGCATACAGAGCAACAAAAACAACTGTATTGACATATACTTAAATTATCACGCATCAGCAGCGGTTCTGAGAACAGAGAAAATCTGAATGAAAAAAAAGAATAATATAAATAGGCCTACACTAAATATGTATAAATTAAATAACTACCTAATAAAGATGACAAAACTAAAACACACTGAATCCTTTTATGCGCTTTGAAGAACTGTACCGGTCTTATTCTTCTCGTCGGACATACAAATATATAGCAGGCCAGCCAATACCTCAGTGTGCCTAGTTTTTAACATGTCCACATGCTGTACTGATAGGCAGGACCGCTGTCTGTTAACTCTTAGATCCGCGAAAAAAACACCATCACAAAAACCCTTTCAATTTGCGGTTCGGGACTTCCATCCACTGTCATATGCGTGAGGAGAAGCGCGTGTTTTACAGCGTTCAGCAATAGCCAATCACAGACATATATGTTGATTTGATTATCACTGTGGCCAATCAGAGGAGGCTATGCTACAATCCACTCACCAACCAAAGTGCCGGTTTCAGTTTTGCTGACTTATACACTTTCGCGAACTCTCTTATTAAAACAAAGAAAGTGTTGGCATTATATAAATAAGAGATTAATTGTGCAGTGTAAAGGTTATTTTATTACTTTTTAATAAGTTTATGAGATTGCGATGAACTACTCTAGGATGAGTGATAGGTTTCCAGTGATTGTAACGGGAGCGCCTATTGCGCACTTTCTAGACTATAATTCATTCAGAATTTGAATACATTCACTCACGGATTCACTCTCTAATAACCCAATAACGCCTCTTGCCATTGAGTTGCATATACTACATCAGTTTACTAAGTAAAGGTGAAGCAAAATATGTCTGTACAGCCACACTGCGCGTGAGTAAACGGATAACTTACAAATAGCATTATTTCTTTCACCATGCAGCAAACGTAAAAAAAAAAAAAAAAAAAAAAAGAATAGAAAAAAAACCCTTTTAAACCGTTTAACTGATAGTAATAATCGGTTAAAATTCTTACTGTCGGTTAACGGTTAAACGGTCAATATGAGCATCCCTAGTACGGCCAATTATATGTAAGGTTTGGTGATGGAAAAAGAAACACGCACTGGAAGTACCATAGTAATACAAGATTTGGATTTACTCAGAGGTTTCATTCCTAACACACCCATGCGGAATGGTGTTAAAATATGCAGGGATATAATTAATATATCAGAGTTAATTAACACCTGAAGTTAATTACGTTCATCATGTTGGAGAGGTGTGACACAGCTCAGTGTTACTATAGAGACCGACCCATACAGAGGCTGAGAGGAACTGGGTCAACAGACGGGAAAACAAGCAGACTGTGATGTGATGCTGAACACGTGCAAAATATTGACTTATTAAAGTCTGATACTAAATGGACTCACCAGAGTCTGATTCTGAATCTAATTTCAGTAGTTGGTTTCAAACAGTGTTGGGGGTAACACAATCAGATTGCTTTTTTCAAGTTAACTAGTAAAGTAGCACATTACTTTTTCATTTACAAGAAAATATCGGAGTTACTTTTTCAAAAAAGTAACGCCAGTTACATTTTGTTTCCTTTATGTATTTAATCCCATTTCATTAACCAATGTCTTTGCTGCTGACCTTTGTTGATCCAATTCAACCATGCTAATAAGCAAAAACTACTTTTGATTAACTAGATTTTTTTTTCTTACAGTTCTACTGTACAGATGTGAATTTGCTTTTCCTTCAGCCTTAGGCTTATTCATTTCACTTTTTGGTGTGAAAGGGCTTTTACATTTGCTAAAAATCTAACTTTTTATATTAAAATCAAATAAGCAAGCCCTGCCCAGATTTAAAAAGTAACGCAAAATTAATGTAACGCATTACTTTCCATAAAAAGTAACTAAGTAGCGTAATTAGATACTTTTTTAGGGAGTAACGCAATATTGTAATGCATAACTTTTAAAAGTAACTTTCCCTAACACTGGTTCCAAAGCTAGTAAAATTTCATGGGTCTCAGTTTCAAACCTTTGGAACGATTTTATTTAAACATTTAAAAAGATATTAAATAAATTAAATCAGTGCCGTTATTGTTAACAACAACTAAAACTATTTTTAAAAAATGTTATTGAGTAAAATACCGCTGAAATAAAACAAAATATAAATATCAGACGGAAAATTTCAATTATAAATGTTGCCTTGACCAAACTAAAAATGAAATTAAAACTTAAATTTTAAATACAAAAACTAATAAAACTGACAAAAGCACATAACAACATTACTAATAAATAAAACTAATTAAAATGTGTATAAATATAATGTAAATATATACAATAATTTATATAAAATACAAAAAATAAAAATAAATGCCAATTTAAAATATTAATAAAAAATATAATATAAATAATACTAAAATAATGGGGTAAACTGTGATGCTTATAATAACACTAATAAGTAAATAAATCTTTAAAAGATTGGCAAGCAGCCTTCAAATGTTTTTTTTTTTTCAATTAAGCAAACATACTTTAGTAATAAAACAAAAAATAAAGGTGTATTAGTCTGCATTTACACCCCAAAATGTCATGTGACCCTTGTAAATAGCATGTGTATATTTGTAGCAATAGCCAAAAATACACTGTATGGGCCAAAAATCATTAGGATATTAAGTATATATCATGTTCCATGAAGATATTTTGTAAATATCCCACCGCGAACATATCAAAACTTAATTTTTGATTAATCATATGCATTGCCAAGAACTTCATCTTGACAACTTTAAAGGTGATTTTCTCAATATTTTAATTTGTTTGCTCCCTCAGATTCTACATTTTCAAATAGTTGTGTCCCAGCCAAATATTGTTCTATCCTAACAAACCATTAGGGGTGGCACGGTTCACAAAACCCACGGTTCGGTTTGTATCACGGTTTTAGGGTCACGGTTTCCGGTTGGTCGTTGTTGTTATTTTTTTCTTTTAATCTTTAACACTCCAGAAATGTACTTCAGCATATGATATACAGCTTAATTATCCACAATTTAGGATACAGTATTAAAAAAGTTATATCATGTAATCATGCATGAACTGAATTTGACTTGACTTTAAGCACATTATTGGGACAATCTCTGAGGAAAGCTAGGAGAGATTTCATCAATGTCTTCTCTCTTGATACAGCAAGAGAGAAGACATTGATGACATGCTTTTCATTTATTTGGCAATAACAGGAGAATGTGTATTGCTATCTCTACAGGAATTTATATGCTTTTTTTGCACATAAAGATTGAACTGAAGAATTAACTTGCATTTATCAAAGAGCCACCTTCAGTGTAGCTCTTACAAAAATAGTATCTTTTAAAAGAAAAAGAGAGGAACTCTTTAAGCTCTGTCTTTTAAACAAGTGATTGGTTGGTTCATGTTATATGACCTGCGGTGCGCTTGCGGCTTACTGAAAAGTTGAGATGTTTTTATCTCGATGCGGCGCAGACGCGCCTGGAAAAAACGAGCGCGTCGCTTCCATTATGAGCGCGCATACCGCGCGTCCACATTTGAAACAACGAACATGAGCTCGCAAAAGACGCTACATGTGAACGGCCCCTTATACGACGCTGGCGCATCCTCCAACTCCGGGCAGCCTTCCTTATCTCTCCAACTTCCCATTTCTACACGTGACGTAACCTGCAGCACACCACTTTTACTGTCTGTATGTCCACACACACCTCTTATTTTGCGCAAAAAGGACACTCACTACGTGCACGAGGCTACATTGCGCATGCGTTGAACCGTGTGACGCACACACGCACCGAACCGAGACGAGCGAACCAAACGGTCCGTTTTTTTTCCATGTACCGTGCCACTCCTACAAACCATGCATCAATAGAAAGCTTATTTATATTTTTTTTGATTTACCCTTATGACTGGTTTTGTGGTCCAGGGTCGCACATCTAAACTACTTTTATGATGCGAAAACTATTCCTTTAAGCCATCAGCCTTGATAAACTGAACACTGTTTATTCATCTTATGACCTTTTACAATTAAATATTAGTCAGCTGCGATGTTTCACACTCCAAACAACAGAGAGAACAAGTCAATAAAGACTGTAAATATTCTGACTATAATAGAAAACCATCATTCTGTGTGTGTGTGTGTGTGTGTGTGTGTGTGTGTCCCGTCTGGCATTTAAACAGAGTGCATGAAGCTTGGCAAGTACGGACCATAAACTGGACTTCTATTTAATTCTCTCCCACTCACACAGCTGTGAGCCGGACAACGGAAACTTGGACCTGACAGAGAAAGGCGCTCAATCTGTTGAGCCCTCTCTGTGTGTGCCAGACGGCATGCTGGGTAGAATCTCAGTGTCCTTCATTACTCACAGCCCTGAGAAACTGACCCCTCTATATCAGCGACTGGACAGAGCTGTGACAGCTCATCTCTCCAGACCAACTCTAAACTCGGCTTCCACATGGGGCTTCATTACAGGTCATCTTCATCAGCCCCAGACTAATTCACTGATAGGACTGGAGCTCAGAAGCACCACAGCATTACCAACTCTGAGTTTGCTTTTTCATGGAAAAATAGTTTTCATAGTGGATCCTCTGGAGTGAATGGGTGCCGTCAGAATGAGAGTTCAAACAGCTGATAATAAAACATCACAATAATCCACAAGCAATCCACACCACTCCAGTCCATTAGCTAACATCAAGGTGTTTTTAACTAAAATACGAGTCCATAAAAAAGTGAAAAAGTGGTCTGGTCTGAATCAGGAGAGAAATCTGCACAGATCCAGAGTATTTACAAGCCAAAACAGCTCTAAACAACAGAAGACAAACTTCAAAAGACTCCAGATCACTGGAGGAAGCGTTATTATTAGGGATGTAATGGTATTATCAATATTGTAGTATCGCAATAGCAAAACTATCTGGATATCATTGTTGTCACATGATGATATGAAACGATAGGTCTTCCAGGGAAAAACATGTAGTTTTAAAAATAAATTCAAACTTCTTATTCTAACATAAACGGTTGTGTTTGGGGTCATTATGCTTTGGGACAGTATCTGTCAAACAAACTAAAAGCGAAAGCACAATATGGCTTAATCCCTTCATCAAGCCGTTTCACCGTGCTTCGTTCAGACGATCAACTTTTGATCTGGTGTTTTCTACACCTCAAAACGGCTCAGTTCCCAGTAAACTCAGTAAACTAATTTATTGCATGTGCTGTGAGTTTAGCGAGCTTTTGGGAACACAACGGCCACCAGTATCGCTTCATTTTCGTGACAGATGATTACATCATTTCATTAGATTTGTAGTGAGACTCGTTTTTGTAAGCTTGTTTTCACTGAAGCTGGAGGTTTCTGTCAAAATAAAAGCTTAAAAGTGTAGTATTAATTGCTGACAGCTAGCGGTTTAAATGGGCAACGAAACTGCAGTCCAAATTAGGAAAGAAGTATTGTCATTTATTTACTGTAGTGTAAAGCAAAAACAATATTCCTATCAAATTTTAATTTTCATTTAATTTACAGTGCAACTGTTTTACAATATATGGCTATTAATTTCATAGGAATAACAAAAATATAAAATTGTTGTTATTACCTATTATTCTATTATCATGTGACCCTGGACCACAAAACCAGTCGTAAGGGTCAATTATTTGAAACTGAGATTTATAAATGTGAATAAATCTGAATAAGCTTTCCATTTATGTATGGTTTGTTAGAATAGGACATTTGGCTGAGATACAACCATTTGAAAATCTAGAATCAAGGTGCAAAAAAAATCTAAATACTGAGAAAATCTCCTTTAAAGTTGTCCAAATGAAATTCTTAGCAATGCATATTGCTAATCAAAAATTACATTCTGACATATTTACAGTAGGAAATTTACAAAGTATCTTCATGGAACATGATCTTTACTTAATATCCTAATGATTTTTGGCATAAAAGAAAAATCGATCATTTGACCCATGCAATACCTATGCAACTTAAGACTGGTTTTGTGGTCCAGGTTTGCATATTCTACTTTGTTTCGCTTCCTAAAACACCAGTGTAAATTAGACTGAAATAAAAAGAGTTGAGGGGTTGAGTCCCCTTTTAAAGATCAGGTACAAGTCAATTCGCTTTTTTTTTTCTATCTTATGTTATTTAAGTTTTAAATATCATATCATGAACTCCATATCAAGATATTCTTCCTATCGCAAGACTTTGATATTGTTACATCACTAGCTATTATGGACTCAGATTTTAGTTAAAAACATCTTAACGATGAATTTTTATTTCAGCGTTTGTCTTCTCAAGATGTTAAATGATAGACTGGTAGTGTGGATTATTGTGATGTTTTTATCAGCTGTTTGGACTCTTATTCTGACGGCACCCATTCACTCCAGAGGAAGTAATGGAATGACACTTTTCTCCAAATCTGATGAAGAAACTGACTTCTGGAGCATGGTAGTTGCACTCTATAAGGCTTTTATATAATTAAGGCGGTCAGCTGACCTACTACGGACACAATCACTCAGGACCCTATTTTTTTAATTGATCGAAGCACAGTTGATATAGCCCAGAGCAACGGGACACATCAGCGAGAGCGGAAATGATCAGAGACTCTGATAAATTAAGCTAAACAGCCCCCCACTGAGGTTTATATTGACGACCATCATAGATCTCTAACTTGTCTGATTGATCAGCAACGCTCCATTTAACAGACAGACTCTAAATGACTCTTTCTTCCAGTCTGTCTGGAGCGGGTCCACTGGTGCAATATTACTTGCATGTGTTTCTGTGTCATCCAATCAGATTCCGGTAACATGGCTTTAATGGCTTTCTAGGTAATGTTATTTGATCCAGCTTTAAGCAGTATTATTTTATAGTCGGCAGCTATTTCTGGCTTACGGCTAAATCCCTGCGCGTCTGATGAGTTTTTCTGGCTACAGGAATCTTGGAAACATCTGTAACACATTTACTGTACGATGTTTCGTGCGGCAGATTTACACAACAGGTCAGTCGCGGCTTTATAAAGCTTTACGCACCGGCGGGTCTGTGTTTTCTAGACGGAAACACATGAGCTGAACATCTCAGCATCTGTCTGACCACATCCAGCGCATCGCAGACCACAAAGCACACGCCAAACCGCTCTATTCAAAGAATGAAGCCTTCTGACATTCTTACCTAAATATAATATACAACACCTACACTCAATGATCTGAAACATTACATGTGGTTACAACCTGATTTGAAATGATAAACTCCTTCTAAAACTGTTTTAAACAATATTATGAACATAATTCATGCATGATAGTTTATTATTCATGCAGTTTTTATTCGTTTATATAACTATAATATTATAATAATAATATTTGCACTTCAAAATTGAGAGTACTGCAAAAAATGAAGGCACCTCAGAGATAGATAGACAGATAGTTGAAAAAGTGAAATAATCAAATTACATGTGAAGCATGATAGATAGATAGATAGATAGATAGATAGATAGATAGATAGATAAAGAAGTTATTAAATATTAAAATTACATGTGTAGTATCTTATTATATTTATATATGAGCGTCAGATAGATAGATAGATAGATAGATAGATAGATGAAAAAGTTAATAAATATTCAAATTACATGTGTTATATATTATTATAGGCACATATGAGCATTAATATCTGTTCTATATGTGACCCTAGACCACAAAACCAGTCTTATGTTTGTAGCAATAGCCAAAAATACACTGTATGGGTCAAAATTATTGATTTTTCTTTTATGCCAAAAATCATTAGGATATTAAGTAAATATTTTGTAAATTTCCTACTGTATTAAAAAAAACGTAATTTCTGAATAGTAATATGCATTGAGAAAATTGCCTTTAAAATTGTCCAAATTAAGTTCTTAGCAATGTTTAGATTTTTTTGCACCCTCAGATTTCAGATTCCAATATTTAGGCTAAATATTGTCCTATCCTAACAAACAATACATCAATGGGCAGCTTATTTATCCACCTTTCATTTGAAAAAAAAAATGTCCCTTATGACTGGTTTTGTTGTCCAGGGTCACATATTATGCTAGCAGTATTATTGGTTCACGTATTGTTTACAATGTATTGTTGGTACTGTCAGAAACTAGGTTAAACGACACTTCTCCCCACTGCTGGAACGACAACAAACGTTCACTAAACTAACGTGGTTTGACTAGTAAACTTTTCTAGAACGTTCTGAAGTTTTCCTTCTCGGCTAGCCGAGGCTGAGTGGAGGTTTTACCCGAGTTGTGGTGGTTCTCCACAGGCAGCAGAGCGCTGAGCAGCACCGGCTGGGTTTTCTCCAGAGCCCAGCAGAACTCCTGGAAGTGATCCCTCTCCTTCTTCTCCACCAGCGTCTTGAGGAGTAGATATACTTTCTCGGCGCTGCTGGAGCAGTTCGTGTCGATCTCGGCGCGCTCGGTCGGGCTCAGGCTGCCTGACTGGGCCAGCAGCTCCAGAACCCGATCCACATCTGTGAGGGACTCCGACAACTTTTGCTGGCACTGCTCTAACAACTCTTTGTGCTTGGGATCCATCACAGCCGGTCCGGCCGCTACAGAACGACACAAAGCGCTGAAAACAACGAAGCTCCTGTTAAAGAGTTTTTTGTGTCAAATTGAACGAAACAAGAAGCCATATTTGCGACTTTAGGAGACTCCAACGGTTTTTTTTTTCCTTCTTCTTCTTCGGCTCCGAAGAGTCTCACATCTTTGCCAGCCCTCAGTTTCAGATCGTTGGACGCTGGTGTGACGCAACTCGCAAGTTTAACCCGATTTCGATCATTTTAGATTTGTTATAAAGTTTGACAGTTTATCACAAATTATCGCCGTAACTCCAGTGATCTGAGGCGCGGCGGAGCTCCGCCATGACTCCACAACTCCGCAGCTGCTATCATCTGCCAATCAAAGGCCAGCAGCGGGAGGGGAACGGAGGACGGGGCGGGGCTTCCGCCTGCCAATCAAACCGGTTCAACGAGAGGGGAACGAGATAGGGGCGGGGCTGCTACGTGCCACTCAAACCAGTTAAATGGGAAGGGAACCAGAGAGGGGCGGGGCTTCCGATCAAACACACCTAGGCGTTCTCTATTGAGATTACCAATTTACAGATGAGTACAAAGTCACAAAACAGCTTATTTTTTTGTTTTGTTTATATGGTTTTCCTGTAATGGTATACTTTTGGATAATGACGTCATATATAACCTAAAAAAATAACCTAAAAAAAGTTGCACATTGCATGAATAAAATATTGCATCCGAATGTGTTATTTTAGTGTGAGTTTACATTAAATGTCTGATTAATAATTCTTATAATTTTATGAAAGAAAAACAAAACTAGTTAAGATTTCGAATATGAAAAAAAAATTATGTTTGTACTGTTAAAATTTCGTTGTATTATCAATATATTTTTAAATATTAAAATATGTGACCCTGGACCACAAAATAAGGGTCAGTTTTTTGAAATTGAGAATTATACATCATCTGACTGCTGAATAAATAAACTTTCCATTGATGTATGGTTTGTTATTAGGACAATATTTGGCTGAGATACAACTTTTTGAAAATTTGCAATCTGAGGGTGCAAAAAAAAAAACTAAATATTAAGGAAATCATCTTTAAAGTTGTCCAAATGAAGTTCTTAGCAATGCATATCACTAATCAAAAATTAAGTTTCGATATATTTACGGTAGGAAATTTTTACAAAATATGTTCATGGAACATGATTTTTACTTGATAATTTTGACCCAATTTTGGGCTATAGCTACAAACATACCTGTGCTACTTGACAAGTTTTGTGGTCAAGGGTCACATAAATGTGTTTATAAGGCATATATGTAAAGTTTGACCTATATTCCTGTTGTTGAATATACTAAAAATCAAGTTCATAATCAGAAAACAAAGCCACCAAAACACACACAAATGCTCAAAAACACATTTTGTTTCCTGTTGCTCTGTATTTTTGAATTGAATTTGTTTGTGTCTTAAACAGTACCAGATCATAAAGCACAGAATATAATATTATAATTATGACTCTGATAATGTTTGATTTTGCATTGTTAACTCTGTGTAATGTGTAACCTGAAGGCCGCATGTGCTGCTCATCTACATCCTCCATCACAAACACAGACAATAAAACACAAGCACTCAGCTCATATTCAACAGAGCTGCTAGTACAACAAAGATTTTAAGGAAGTATTTGAACTTCAGAAATATACTCACTGCATTGAGCTTTAATTAATAGGATGAAAAAAAAGAGCTAAAGCACAGAGATTTTTTAGAAATTTGTAAAATAACATTTTTCTGTTCTGTAATTTGATTTCCCTCCAAAATGATGTCACTTCCTGTAGGGCGATGTCATTGAGGAACTGTAAAAGGATTTTACAAAAGAAAAGACAAACAGGAAAGAAAGTGATGTTAAGGAAACAGGAAATTGATCAACAAATTAAACAATATTGCGCATAATGTTATTTTAGACTCTGGGAAGCTGCTGCTTATACTAATATATTTCTAAATATAATATAAAATTGTAGGTTATTATATGCTTTTTCAATTTTAAACAGCAATTAAAACAGTACAAAATAGTACAAGTACAAAATATAGTGATACATATCAGTGATATTTTACTATAAGTTAAAGTGAGATATAATAATTTTTAATCAATATTTTAAATTAGCGTTTAGTTCTATGTTTTCTTTTTAATTTTACCTAAAGTTTTAGTAATTCTGCTGCATGTTCATGTTTGCTGCTTTTTAATGTCTATATTGTTTTTCATTTTTAGATTTAGTATTGTAGTAGCCTACATCAAATTTAACTCTGAAAACTAGTTTAAATAAAATCAGTTATTTTATTTATTCACTTATTTATTCTCTGTTGACATTTGTTCTATTGTTAGTATAGCAGATTTTTTATTTTATTTTTTTATTTCTGGTTAACTATAAAAATCATTTTCATTTTTACCTAAAGTAATTCTGCTGCATGTTGTCATTTGTATTAGTTTTAGGCTTTTTAATGTCTATATAGTTTTTTATTTATGTCATTTTTTTGAATTAGTATTTTAGGACATCAAATTTAACTGTTGACATTTGTTCTATTTTAAACATAGCAGATTTATTTTATTTTTTATTGTTCTGGTTAACTAATAACCTAAATACTTTCAAAAAAGCACTAGCAATAGAATCCACTGCAAAAATATCAAACCACAGTTTTGGCCAACAGAAACTTTAATTAATAAATTGACCAACATTTATATTTATAAAAAGTTCTCTAGTTCTGGGATCTAGGTCAACGTTTCTTTCCACTTCGAAAACTGTATTTCATTCTGTATTGTTCTGTATTTATTTAGATCTCTGTCAACACTGTAAATGGAGGCGGGATCTGTAGTTTTAAGACTGATTTGAAAGGATTTGTTGACAAATGCTTTATTCTTAGTGTACAGTATATTCTAAATATGCATTGAATGTTTAAATGAAAGCTCTGATGAGCAGATTACAGATTCACATAATCTCCATCAGACAAACTAACTTCACAGATGGCATTTGGGATTGTGTCAGACAAACGGATTCATATGATTATAGACAAAACACACTATGGTGCGGCATTTATCCTGTCTTCACTTCATTTACTAGCCATCAACCAGGGTTTACATGCTGATAACGGAGAAGACATCTGAAACCTGTAAAGGAATGAGTAATATCATAATATAAACAAAATAATTTTATGTAATATAATAATAGTTGGAGTTCACTGAGATTCATTCATGAAGAGTTTTTATTAACCAGTCACGAATGTTACTAAACACAACAGTACAGATTAGTTTGATTTACTGAAGATACTAAAAACACAGGCAAAAAATCCCTGAAAAAGAGTAGCCTTCATGTTAATAAACAGGTCAGAATCTCCCGTTTAACTAGTGATTATCAGGATGAAAGATTGCTGACTTTACTGCCCTCTACTGCTGCAGTGATTCACATTCATGCAAGTGGACGATGACAACAAACGGGGTCAATCTCACAAAAATAATCCTATTTTAACCCAAACCTAAATAAAAGAAATCGGTTTGCATGAATGAAATTAAGTCTATTTTAGAGCCTATGATGCAGAAATATGATTAAAAGAAAATGTTATTAAACAAAGTTAGTATTTGTTATACAAAACATTAACATAAAACATTTAGTTATTACTATTAAACAGCATTTATTAAGAATGACTATTTAGAAAATTTTGAATTACAAAAACAAAAATTGTCATGAAAACAGTTTTCTGTTTTGTTTCTAGGGTTAAATATGACACGTTTTCATGAGGCTGACCCATCGAGGCCTTCATGATGATTGATATAATTCTAGATTCTCCTTGCATAGAGATCATAAAGCTCACTATATAAAAACTATGGCATATATTTCAGTACTTCAAAAGACTCCAAGGCATTTCAGATTTCAGCAAAGAAAAACAGATTGTATTTTTGGTTGCACAGCACAGATATTGTTTAGATTTTATGTTTGGCATCAGGTACTAAAGTCACTGTACAAAATATAGATTCTCCAGATATCATGCATAGTCGGATTAGATAGCAAAATAAAACAAATAACGAACTGTATTATAATAACATCTTGTAAGGCACAAATTAAATGCTATTTTTGGCTGTGAACTTAATAAGCTGAGAAAAGAGAGATTACAGTATTAGTTAACATTACACTAGTGAGATTATTTGACATATTGGTATACAAGCGTTATTAATATGATGACGTCACATATTCGGTCATCATGGTAACGCATTTGACTTCCTGGTTCTTCAGTCACTTCCTCCGCACAGCTTCAGGAGCAGTTTCTTGTAATCGCCAGACGTGTCACCCTAAGGATTTGAGAAAAACATATGCTAAAAAAAATTCATAACAGCCATAATATTCTGTTTCTAGCCACTGAAGGACAAATAAACTCTCAGTTGTATTAAGTGATTATTCTTACAAAAATATTATATTATATATATGAAAATAGCAGAGGCAAACAGTAGTGAAGTACACTGTTGTACTCTGCTGTAAAAGTACTTTTCCAGTTTCTGTACTTTATCAGAGTGTTTTTCTTTAGAAAACTTTACTTTATAACATTCCAAAAGATAATATTGTACTATTTACTGCACTATGTTTCATATTAAATATCATTTAGACATTAGAAATCTATTACTTTCTTTCTTTTACTCAAGTAAAAGTAATTTAAATATTTCTTGAGTACATAAATCAAAATAAGTAAGTACTACATTTTTAATGCTCTTAAATATTAAGGGTAAAACTAACAACAACTTTTATTTATGAAATATAGTGCAGTAAAAAGTATAATATTATGCTTTGGAATGTAGTAAAGTAAAGTTTTCCAAAGTAAAATGCTCTGATAGACTACAGATACTTTATCTAGCACCATATCAGCTTCCACTGGCAAAAAATAATAAGTAAATATGTCAATAAAGCATAAGGACTGTGCAGTATATTGCAGTACGTACAGAGATGGTGGTGTAGAGCGACTTCCCGTACAGACGCAGATACTCCTGCCTGATATCCAGCATGTCCACCTCAGAGCGGGACACCATGATGCGGATCAGAGTCCTGTCTTTGGTTCCTGCACCCTAAATAAAGATGAACATCAACAGTTCATGCATGCATACTGACCTACAATGAGATTTCACTAACCTATATACATATAATGTTCAGAAAACAAGGCTCAGTGCTTGATTTACTAGTAAAGAAAAGTACAGCGGTCATAAAAATAACCCAATTCTAACCATCAGACCTGCAGCTGAATGACAATATCATAGCAAAACAACCACAAAACCACATATCTACCTGCATGGCTTTGTTGAGACGTTCAGCAAAGTAGGCAGGAGTGTTTTTAATGCACTTCACTGAAAATACACAGACAGAACATGATTTGAAATTTAAACAACACATTATATGCACCAATTTGCATACATAAATCTGAACATTGGATAAAGCAAGATTCAAAATCTTTGTTTTATTTTGTTGACATATTAAGAGTTTTTACAGAGGGGATTTTGGATTTCTTGTTTTATAACTGTCAACAGCTAGGAAAAATACATTTTCTACCATGTTTTTAGGAAAATGCTATATAAACCAGGTTGAATTACATATGAACAAACCCTTCGGTAAAAACCTTCAGAATATAGAGAGGAATAACACTGCTAAGTTTGGTGTATGTATGTGCTGCTAAAGTGGAGAAAAAACTTTTAAAGATTTGTATTGTAATTGAAATCTATAGAAGCAAATAGATAAAGTGCAAGAATAAAATCAGGCCAATTATTTACGAACAAATCCTTCTGTAAAAACTTTCAGAATATAGAAAGGAATAAAACTATAAGAATTGGTGCATGTAAGTGCTGCTAAAGTGGAGATAAAACTTTTTAAATGTTTGTAATCTAATTAAAGTCTATAGACAAATAGATAAGTAAAATCACACCAATCATTTATGAACAAACCTTACAGTAAAAACTTTCAGAATACAGAGAGGAATAAAACTAAGTTTTGAAGTATGTAAGTGCTGCTGAAGTAGAGAAACAAATGCATTTTGAGAAAACCTTTAAAAATATGCATTGTAATTGAAATACACAGACGCAAACAGATAAAGTGCAAAAATTTAAATCAGGTAAATTATATATTAACAAATCCCAAATGTACAAAACTTCAGAATATAGAGAGGAATAAATCTGTTAAGTTTGGTATATGTAACTAAAGCTGAAGTGGAGAAACAAGCTTTTAAAGATATACACAGTACTGTTATTAAAATTTACAGATGCAAATAGATAAAGTCAATATATGTTATATGAATATATGATACAATATATGAACAAACCCCTTGCTAAAAACCTTCAGAATATAGAGAGGAATTAAACTCTAAGTTTTGGTTTATGTAAGTGCCACTGAAGTGAAGAAACCAACTTAAAAATATATACACAGTACTGTAATTAAAATCTACAGATGCAAAGAGATAAAGTGCAAATATAAAATCAGGCCAATGACATATGAACAAACCCCTCTGTAAAAACCTTCTGTATATAGGCAGAAATAAAACTCTAAGTTTTGGTGAATGTAAGTGCTGCTGTAGTGAAGATAAAAACCTTTAAAAAAAATGTATTGCAATTGAAATCTACAGACACAAATAGGTAAAATGCCATAAGTCTATTTTACATGTTTTTTTTCCACTAGTCTGACACAAAACAAGGTATGCAAGCAAAATCTGAAAAATTGACCTGTGCATAAAGTACTATGGTGTCATATTTGCATATGTAAAACATCTAGGCATTTTACGCATCAAAACCTCCAATCTGCATCATATTCAAAACAACTGATTCTATTACAGTGCTGTAACTGGCTGTTTCTCGCCACTGCCTGTTTCATCTAGATCAGCTATTGGTTGACATTTCTGCTCAGAACCAATCAGGTTTCAGTACCCACCCACTGCCACCATGCCAGACTCCAGGTTTCCAGACATCTCACTGCAGATGCTCTTCTCAATCTCTTTGCCGCACATCTGCTGGTACTCTTGAAACACTGCGAAAGACATTGTGTGCAAACATGCATCATTTAATCTGCATTATCAGTGAATATGCATGACTTCATATTCAGTCTGTTCCTTACACAAAACGATCATACGACTCATGATGTAGAGCATAAGTCAAATGGAACTGTTATGAGATTTTAAGCATTGTTTTTTTTTCATAAATTTGCCCATTATGGTCTGAGAACTAATAAAGCAGAAGAAATAATTCAAAACTGCAACAGCAGATGAGCATCTTGCATATAATTCAGGGAACTGAAGTGAATAAATCGCTTTCTAGTTGACTGCTTTTGAACAGATTGTCCTCGTTAGGGAAATAACAGCAGTTCCTGTGCATTTGTGTGGCCGTTTAACCACAGTGGTTTTTACCTTGTCTCAAATGAGGTTTACTGCGAGCGCACAGAATCGCGTTAAACTGAGACTCATCCGTGCCAACTTTATTCGCTCCTGCGGCGTAGAGTTTCTGCAACACAAACAACATCACACGCGTTTATATCTGCACAGCAAGTGCACATTTACATTAAAATGTGAATTTGTTTAGGCAAATCAAGACTTTTCTCTAACCTGAGCATCCTGTTTGGCCACAGAAACGTCCACAGTCTCTCTCTCATCTCGATTACCCTGAAAACAAATGGAAAGCATTTTATTTACACAGTTCTGAATTTACTTCCAGTTTTCAATGAGAGATGGATATAGATCTGGAGGAGTGTTGTTATTGCTTTTGTTAAAACAAAAAAAAAATCTCCTTTTTATTAGAAATATGATCTAAACATTAGGTGAAGATCTTAAACTTAAAAAATATAAATTATACCTGAGATAGAGAGACCAGCAGACGGCGGAAGTGTCCAGACGTGTCGCTGATGATAGCGTCCTCCAGAGATTTACCGTACTCTAAACAACAAACAATGGTCTGAAGCAGATTCTCATAAACCTCTGCTAACTAAACATGTGATTTGAGACTCTCAGGAGGTTTGTGATCACAGTCTCACCTGCTTTATAGATCCTAGTAATCTCCTGAATCTCAGCATTACTACGCGAGGACAGAATCTCTATGAGACAGGCCTCATCGGTTCCTGCACCCTGAAAACAGCAGTAAAACAGTCATTACAAATACAACGCTGCAACTTGAATTTCAAAACAACTTACATGATGCAATTAACGGCAAGCACACAAAACATTTGGATCGGTGCCAAATGAGTTCATACATGAGCTGAAGTTTATTTGTACAGCACATTTCACACACCCTCATAGTTTTAGTTTCACTTTAAATACATTTGTTTAGGCTTGCAGTTTATAATTAACGTTCTTTATAATGAATGGCACTATAATTTATGTTTATACATTTAATTCCATTATGAGTTTCTGCCTCAGAATAATAAATATATATAAGGTAATAGTGATTTTTTTCTTACTATCCTTAAAAAAAGAGGTCAGAATTGTGAAATATAAACTTAGAATTGCAAGACATAATCTTAAAATTCTGACTTTTTAGTTTACATCATGCATTTTTTTGTTTCTGCTGCAGAATAACAACTAAAAAAGATAACTGTGCATTTTACTCTCAAAATTCTGCCTTTTATCTGACAGAATAATAAAATATAAAAGGTAATAGTGATTTTTTTTTCCCTCACTGTCCTTAGAAAAGAGGTCAGAAATGCAATATATAATCTTAAAATTCTGACTTTTTATTTGATTTATGAGTTTCTATCTTGCAATTTTTTGTTTTCGCTGCAGAATAAGAAAATAAAAAAGATAATTGTGCCTTTTAAATCTCACAATTCTGCCTTTTGTCTCACAGAATAATAAATATAAAAGGTGATAGTGATTTTTTTCTCACTATCCTTTAAAAAAGTGGTCTGAATTGGGAAATATAAACTCAGAATTGAAAGACAATCTTAAAATTCTGACTTTTCAGTTCACATCTTGCGATTTTGTTTCTGCTGCAAAATAAAAACTAAAAGGTAACTGTGCCTTTTAATCTCACAATTTTGCCTTTTTTCCTCACAGAATAAAAAATAAAAGGTAATAGTGATTTTTTTTCTCACCATCTTTAGAAAATAGGTCAAATTGGGAAATATAAACTCAGAATTGAAAGACAATCTTAAAATTCTGACTTTTTATCTGACTTTTCAGTTCACATCTTACGATTTTTTGTTTCTGCTGCAAAATAAAAACTAAAAGGTAACTGTGCCTTTTAATCTCACAATTTTGCCTTTTTTCCTCACAGAATAAAAAATAAAAGGTAATAGTGATTTTTTTTTCTCACCATCTTTAGAAAATAGGTCAAATTGAGAAATATAAACTCAGAATTGCAAGATACAATCTTAAAATGTTGAGTTTACATCTTGCGATTTTTTGTTTCCGCTGCAGAATAAAAAATAAAAAAGATAATTGTGCCCTTAATTCTTACAATTTTGCCTTTTTTTTCTAACAATTGAGAGTTTTTATTTCACAATTTGGATTTTTGGTATCAGAATTGCAAATTTATACCTTGAAACTCTAAAGAGTCTAAAAAGTCAGAGTTGAGAGATAAAAAGTTGCAATTACTTTTATTATTTTTTATCCTGTGGCAAAAAAAAGCTTAAAAATATATTCCATTAGTCTTCAGTCGCTCAATCCTTAGGTTTATTTCATATTTTAGCATATTTTTCCCATGCGGCATGATAATCACAGACTCATTCCAGCCTGGCAGTATTTCTGCTCTCGACTCTGTGATTATGGGCCTGTGTTTCATTAATGAATGCTGTGAAACTCAAGCAGCAGCATATGTGATCCGCCATCTGATTAAGCACAAGCATGCTTGGCATACTACACTGGGACAAAGTACTCAGCTTTTATCAGCATTGCATGTACGATGGTCCAAATCACTCACTTATGAGGTTGCATTTCACCTACTATGCTGCCTATGTAGACCGCAAGGCAACTTAGTAGGATTTGGAAAAGATGCATTTAAATACCTGACCAAAATATCTAGTATCTCACCGCTATGGCCTCTTTGAGTTCAGAGGCATCGAAGCGTGAAGGAGCGTTCAGCATTGCCAGCACCAAACTTTCAAAGTTTCCTGTCAGCTCTGACTTCAGGTCGCTAAAAAGATCCTGCAAAACATTTTAAATGCAAAGTCACATGCAAGAAACCAGAACATTAGTAAGTGTTCGATGTGTCATTTCTCAAATGTTCACCTTGCCGTAGGTGGTTTTATACGCTGCCAACAGCGGCACGCGCTGCTTGCTGGATCGATTGCCGAGAAGCTCGATAATGGCGTTTTCATCGGTTCCTGCGAGCAAAACAAATTCAGCTCTCTGGATTGAAAAACATGGTAATGTACATTATACAAAAGGTTTTAATATCTTCTCACCAAAGCCCTTCATGGCTTTCCGTAACACCTCCACGTCTCTGAGAGGATCTGCACCAGGAGCGTCCTTGATGGTTCCACGGTAACCTCTCTAAACAAAAATATCACAACAAACACTTCAAATCAGTCACATACAAATGTATATTTACCAAAATAAGTGGGATCATACAAAATGCATGTTATTGTTTATTTAGTACTGACCTGAATAAGATATTTCACATAAAAGATGTTCACATATAGTCCACAAGAGAAAATAATAGTTGAATTTATAAAAAATTACCCTGTTCAAAAGTTTACATGCCCTTGATTCTTAATACTGTGTTGTTACCTGAATGATCCACAGCTGTGTTTTTTGTTTAGTGATAGTTGTTCATGAGTCCCTTGTTTTTCCTCAACAGTTAAACTGCCTGCTGTTCTTCAGAAAAATCCTTCAGGTCACACGAATTCTTTGGTTTTTCAGCATTTCTGTGTATTTGAACCCTCTCCAACAATGACTGTATGATTTTGAGATCCATCTTTTCACGCTGAGGACAACTGAGGGACTCATATGCAACTATTACAGAAGGTTCAAACACTCACTGATGCTTCAGAAAGAAAAATTATGCATTAAGAGCCGGGGGTGAAAACTTTTGAACAGAATGGAGATGTGTACATTTTTCTTATTTTGCCCAATATCATATTTTTTCCATTTAGAACTGCCTTTCAGAAGCTACAGAAGATAGTTGTGTGTTCCCCAAAAGACAAAATAAGCTACATTTTCCCTGATCTATAAATTCCAAAAGTTTTCACTTCCTGGCTCTTAATGCATGGTTTCTCCTTCTGGAGCATCAGTGAGTGTTTGAACCTTCTGTAATAGTTGCGTATGAGTCCCTCAGTTGTCCTCAGTGTGAAAAGATGGATCTCACACACATGCAGTCATAGCTGGAAATTGTTAAAATACAAAAAAACACAGAAAAAGCAAAGAATTTGTGGGACCTGTAGGATTTTTCTGAAGAACAGCAGGCAGTTTAACTGTTCAGGACAAAAAGCTGTGGATCATTCATATAACATCGCAGTATTAAGTTTTGAAGGGGGTCATATAAACTCAACTATTATTTTGTCTTATGGACTATATGTAAACATCTTTTATGTAAAATATCTTATTCAGGTCAGTACTAAATAAAAAATAACTAATTTTGTATGATCCCTCTTATTTTGGGAAAATAATGAACATTGACCTCAACTGTAAATATAAATATTTTACTCAAAATATGCACGTTAATGGAAAACTGAAAATCAAACTAAAGAAAATTATAAAAAATAAGGCATTCAGCATGTCCAATTTCCTGTTGCAATAGGAAGTTATCAAACCACTGAGGCCAAGTATTGCTGTTTCCTGTTTTCTTCTGTGTCTCTCTTTACTGAATGTTTACTGTGGTAAAATTTGCTAATATTTATTTTTGCAAATATTTTTATAAAATTGAAGTTAAAGATTCAATACTACATGACCGATGCAATTCCTTCACAATTTGTACTTGGATTACTGAATAAGGTTTCATTGTGAATGCACACACAAGAGCAATTCTAGATATAAATTAGAAATATTGTAGAATTTCTTTTAGTAATTTCCGGTCCGTGACCATGACAGTCTAAACTGACCAAAAACCTAATGTGTCTGATGAAGCTCACAGTCTCTCACATTGATAGCAGGATTGACTTGTGGTGACGGTCCAGTCGGGACGCCTCCTCCATACCCGGGCATTGAGGGGTTCGGGACACCAGGGTAGGCTGGCATGGGCTGCTGTCCCGGCGCTGGGACCCCGGGGTACCCCTGAGGCATTCCTCCAGCCGGCTACACAGATCACAGGACATTTATAAGAGGAGTCACATGATGCATTTCGCTTCATACTTCAAAAACAGAGCTTAAACAAACTAATTCTGCAATGCATTTAAAAATACATCACATAACTGATTATGTATAATAAAAAAGCAGCTTCTTACAGCTCCAAAGCCGGGTTGGCCACCCCATCCACCACCTGTTAACAACACAAATAACTCAGTGCGGCTGTATCGCTATGTATTACAATACAGACATGAAGCACAACAAACAACACAAATAATTATGCAAATAAATGTTTTTTTTTTTTAATTATGCATGATGCATGAAAAACATAAACTGATGCTTTTGAAATGCAATGTAAAAAATAATAACTTTTAGAGCCATACGAAATCCTTTTTATTTTTTCTGTTTTATTTTCCCTTAAAAATTCTTAGTTTTCTGTTCTAATTTTTCTGTATTCTATTTTAATGTTTTAATATAATTTTTATAATTAAACAAGATGTCTAAGCAATTAAAGAATGAGTAAAACTTCAATAATGTAACAATGCATTAAAATTTTAACATTAACAGTATGAAATGTGGTTTCACAATGCTGTTTTCATTTTTATGGATTCTGTGCATTATGATTTAATACAAATAGTATTACCACAAATAAATAGAATTTTTTTATATAACTTTAAATAAAAATTATTTTTACAATTGTAAATTAACAATTGTGTGATATTGCTTAAAAACAATGTTTTAACTATTGTTGTTGTCATTACTAATAATTATTATTATTATTTACACTGCGGAGCAAAAGTTTGGGATCAGTAAGATTTTTAATGCTTTTAAAGGAGACTTTTCTGCTCATCAAGGCTTTGTTTATTTGATAAAACATACAGAAAAAACTGTAATATTAATGCAATTTAAAATAGTGGTTTGCCATTTTATTATACTTTAAAATATAATTTATTCCTGTGATGCAAAGCTGAATTTTCAGCATCATTACTGCAGTCTTCAGAGTCACATGATCCTTCAGAAATCATTCCAATATGCTGATTTATTATCAGAGTTGCAAACAATTGTGCTGCTTAATATATTTTTTGGAAGCTGTGATACTTTTTTCAGGATTCTTTGATAAATAAAATGTTAAAAAGAACAGCATCTATTTAAAGTAGAAAACATTTGTAACAATAAACACCTCGTTCAAAGTTTAGGGTCAGTCCATTTTTTTCTTTCTTTCTCTCTTTGAAAGAAATTAATACTTTTATTCAGGATAGGATGTGTTAAATTGATAAAAAAAAAGTGATAGTAAAGACTTATATTGTTAGAAAAGATTTCTATTTTGAATAAAAGCTGTTCCTTTGAACTTTTTATTCAACCATGAATCCTGAAAAAAGTATCACAGGTTCCAAATAAATACTGATTATAAATCAGTATATTAGAATGATTTGTGAAGAATCATGTGATGCTGAAGACTGCAGTAATGGCTGATGGAAATTCAGCTTTTAACGTATATTAAAAATAAAATACTGTTTTTTTGAATTGCAATAACATTTTATAATATTACCTTTTCAGTATTTTTGATCAAACAAATGGAACTTTAATAAGCATCAGAGACTTTTTTACCACGAACTGATGCATTTCAAATTCAATGCTTAGACAAAAATGTTCCCCTCCAGTCTTCATTTTTACAAGCATACAAACAGATTCATTGTTGATTTAGCATTATGACTCATTTTTAATTGGCAATGTATCCTATAAGTGCTAAGCTTTTCAGAAGCTCTCTGGTCTATTGCGCAGCCCACTAATAAAATCTGAGCATCCAGCTCTAGAAACACACACTGTGACAAACAATAATCCCATGATGCTCCAGCATGCAGAGCTCTGACTAACCGGGCTGACCTGCAGGAGGCATGTTTGGGTAAGTTCCGGGCTGGGCTGCGGGGTAACCTCCTGCCTGTGGCGGAAAGCCTCCTCCTGGGGCAGCTGGGTAACCGCCGGCCTGAGGAGGGTAACCGCCGGCCTGAGGAGGGTATCCGCCAGCCTGGGGTGGGTATCCTGCACCGGGGGGATATGCGCCGGCCTGAGGTGGGTAACATCCACCCTGGGGTGGATAGGCTCCAGGTTGGGGCGGGTATCCACCCATGGGCTGCTGATACGGCCCGGAAGCGGGTGGATAACTTCCACCTGCAGGAGGGTATCCAGGATAACTCATCTCTGACACCTGGACACATCAGGATATTTACATGCTTATTTAAAAATCACACGCTACTAAGTAGGAAAAACAGGTCACTGCCTTTACAGTTCACATATTAATCATCAGCAGCAACCCACATGTGACAAATAATGTTGATACATACAAAAAGTCACCTAACAAAACTTAAAATGGTCACAGTGTACCTGAAAATGATTTGTCATTTAATTGCATTCACATTATCTTAATTGCTGTTGACATCTGTACTATAAAGCAGCTGCAGATGTGCTTGATTTAGAAGTTCCGATGTGATCATACAAAATTAATTTACTTTAAAGATGTTTACATATAGTATACAATATGTATAAAGAAGTTCAAAAGTTTACAAACAGTTGATTCTTAATACTGTGTTGTTACCTGAATGATCCACAGCTGTGTTTTTTGTTTAGTGATAGTTGTTCCTGAGTCCATTATTTGTCCTGAACAGTTAAACTGCCTGCTGTTCCTCAGAAAAATCCTTCAGGTCCCACAAATTTGGTTTTTCAGCATTTTTGTGTATTTGACCCCTTTCCAACAATGACTGTATGATTTTGAGATCAATCTTTTCACGCTGAGGACAACTGAGGGACTCATATGCAACTATTACAGAAGGTTCAAACACTCACTGATGCTCCAGAAGGAAAAAAAACATGCATTAAGAGCCGGGGGTGAAAACTTTTGAATGGAATGAGAAGGATCTGTATATTTTTCTTATTTTGCCTAAATATCATTTTTTTTTTTTTTTCATTTAGTACTGCCCTTCAGAACCTACAGAAGATACTTGCATGTTCCCCAGAAGACAAAATAAGTTAAATTTACCCTGATCTATAAATTCCAAAAAGTTTTTACGTCCTGGCATTAATGCATGTTTTTCCTTCTGGAGCATCAGTGAGTGTTTGAACCTTCTGTAAAAGCAGGGAGTTTAACTGTTCCGGACAAACAAGGGACTCAGGAACAACTATCACTAAACAAAAAACACAGCTGTGGATCATTCAGGTAACAACACAGGATTACGAATCAAGTTTATGTACAACTTTTGAACAAGGTGACTTTTATAAATTCAAGTATTATATGTAAACATCTTTAATGTGAAATATCTTATTCAGGTCAGTAGTTAATAAAAAATAACATGCATTTTGTATGATCCCTTTTATATTGGTAAAATAATTAACATTTTGCAGATTCTGCAAGGTGTATGTAAACTTTTGACTTCACCTGTATATATTCCAAAAGAGTTTTAGATGATTTGCAGCAACTGCACATTTTTTGTTTGTTTACACAAAAACCACAGTAACTTTTGCACATATTTAAAAATATAATTAATATGTTACAAAATACATATGTGACCCTGGACCACAAAACCAGTCTTAAGTCGCTGGTGTATATTTGTAGCAATAGCCAAAAATACATTGTATGGGTCAAAATTATTGATTTTTCTTTTATGTCAAAAATCATTAGGAAATTAAGTAAAGATCATGTTCCATGAAGAAGGAATTTTTTGTAAAATTCCTACTGTAAACCTATCAAAATGTAATTTTTGATTAGTAATATGCATTGTTAAGAACTTAATTTGGACAACTTTAAAGATGATTTTCTCAGTATTTTGATTTTTTTGCACCCTCAGATTCCAGATTTTCAAATAGATGTATCTCGGCCAAATATTGTCCTATCCTAACAAACCATACATCAATAGAAAGCTTATTTATTGAGCTTTCATATGATGTATATATCTCAGTTTTGTAAAATTTAACCTTATGACTGGTTTTGTGGTCCAGGGTCACATATTTAAAAAAAAAATTAAATACTTTCTTAATAAAAAAATATTTATTTATTTTTATGTCACTTTTTACAGTGGTGAGGCACGTTTTAATAATTTATTAAGCTGTGTTTTTAGTTCTTAAGGGCAGACACTGCCGGTAAAAACGCTGTTTTTTCATGCACCCGTCAAGCTTGAGACTTGGGGCTTTTTGGTGTTTTTTCAGACTAGTGGAAAGAAAACATCCAAAAGACAGCGTTAAGTCTTTCTTTTATAGCACTTTATCTAATAGATTTTAATTTCAATGCATATTTTTAAAGGCCGTTTTCTCAAAATGAGTTTTTTCTTCTACACTGAGCCAAAAATCTCCACTTCAGCAGCACACCAAACTTTCCATTTTTATTCCTGTCTATATCTAGCCTGGGTTTCCCCATGCTGCCTTGCGCCCAGCACGATTTTATTTACGCTGCTAGGCAGCCTGGAAACCATGGACCAAATTTTCACCTCAGATAGGGAACCAATCACAGAACGGGGAGGGAGCAGCAAGACGATGGCTGTATCCGAAATCGCCCCCTATACCCTATTCACTATTCCCTACATTAGTCCACTCGTACAGTTCACTTGAAGGAGTGAATGAAAACGAGTGAGTGAATTCGGACACTAAGTGCACCGGAAGGACTGCCACTTTTGCATAGTATTGCTATACTGTTTAACAATCATTTAAAACGGACAGTTCGAGTAGTAAGATTAAAGGATTTATCTTGAACTATGTCAAGGAGTTTATGTATAAACCTTGGTTAAACAATTTAATAATCAATTTACAACAAATTTGTACCTGTGTTGTACGCTGCATTACGCAGTGGACGAGCGCGTTGTAAAATGAACAGATGGATGATTCAGCTGCGGGCGCCATCGTCTGGAGAGACGCGGGAATTCAGTCGGCGCGCGACTCTCACAGTGCATTATGGGTTATCTCTAGCTATTGAGCGTACATCGGTTGTACACTCGTTTTTGCGGTGCATTGTGGGATTGAATGAGTGCACTCGAGAACGTCCACTATGGTTTCGAACACCACTTAAAATGGCTGTCCCCTCAAATAGTGCCCTATTTGAGGGTATAGGGGGCGATTTCGGATACAGCCGATGACTCTATGCGACTCACCGAAGCAGTTTGTTTATAAATATGGATCCAGCATGGCTGCAGACGCGAAGTTATCTGTTTAAACTGCCCTGTCAATCATCACAGTTAATATTTATATACATTTGTTTAATTTAATTTCCTACAGTATTAGAGAGAAATGAAGGCACTTTCTTTCATGAGTCTTTCATGCCGAGAACTCTGCTCTTGTGTTTGCATAATTATGCATTTAAACGTTAATGACCAAACCTGAAATACACATGAAACACATGAAATATAACACGGAAACATTAAAAAAATATTTTTTATCAGGTTACACATTGATTATTCATCACTAAAACCCCTTTCTCTACCTGTCCGTTGGTCGCGCATATCCGCCATATTTGTAGTTTTTTAACATTTTATGCATGTTTGTAGTTCTAATCGAATCTTCGTTCACCGCGCAATGTGTTGTGGGCAATATTAGCCGTTATAGTGTGCATTGATCCGCACTTCGAATTCCAAAGTTAAGTAGTAGACCATCCGGGAATCTTTGGAATACTTTTTTGAACATACTACGACTTGGGACAAACTAATTCTATTTTCGAATACTATTTAGGATGGATAGTATGCGAATTGGGACGCAGCATTCGTCTTCTTCCTTGTCAAATTTCTGTCGCACTACGTACACCGTCCGGTATGATTGAAACGATTGGCTATGAGCTACGCACAGGTGCATTTGATAGACATTCGTAGCACCCAATAAACGGCTCTGGGCATTCGTAAACCACGCCTCAAATACGAGAAAATGAACATTTCCCAGACCACGAATCATGACGTTGTCATGACGTGGTTTGGCGTTAGCAGTGTCTCGCCTTAAAATGACATTTCATTAAAACAAACTGTAATTATTATGTATATATTTATTTAATCTGTTGCACTATTATTTAACAGCATTAAACAATTACTTTCAGTGTTTTTACCTGGCAAAAGTCTTATTAGTTTCTTTTTTTTCAATCAGTTTTAACAGTGCAGAGTCCTATTTTTATAACCTTGCTTAGGGCCCCACAAACCCTTGGACCAATCCTTTCTGCACACACATCTCAACCCAGAAGTCATTAGCGTGATAAGAAACCTTTAAAGCCTTTTTTCCTAAACTCAATGTGTGTACATATATACCACTGTCCAAACAATGCACGTAGCAGGTTTATCAGGTGTGTTCCGCTTACACATGCTATAGGTTAAGACTAAATATGATTAGTTTGAACTTTGAGATCAGATTATCCTTTACAGTAGCGTAAGAACACGTATTGCTCTGAAGCTGCGTAGCTTTGGTTTACTGGGTGAGTAAATGATAACAGCGGTTTCATTTTTGGGTGAACTGTCCCTTTAAGAGTTCACTAACTATCTAGCGTGACTGCATGCTGCTAGTAAGCATTGGTTGAATGCTGCGTGTTAGTTAAACCGCAGTGGAGCAGCTCAGATCTGCGGTCACGCATGCGCCTGCCATCCTGCTTTACATGAAAGAAATCATCTCACTGCTTTATGGGAAAACACAGCACATCTCATGTCTAAACATGCACGGAAAAAAACACAATCTGACAGTCGCATACTACATACTATCGTTAGTACGCACTCTTGGCCCTTCGGCATCGCTCTCTGCCTACAGACAGAAAAATGGCAGCCGCATATTTCGGATTACACAATACACACTCAATCAGAAAGCACACATCTCAATCCGCAAATATTTCAAACATTCGAGAATGATTCGCTAACACACATCCGAAGTATGTTTTTACAACGGATTCGTGCGCACTAATTAAATTGTGTTTATCAAGCGCGTTCTAAAAACCCGCACAAATCACGCCGAAAACACAACAAACGTTCGAAACGCGTTTATGTTTTCGTTTTAGCGCAGAAAAAAAAAGATGGTAGATGGAAACTTACCGGGATGTTTGTGTGATGTGGGGAATGGAGCTCTTGAGTTTTGAGTGAATGAGGAAGTGGAGGGCGGCCGTGTGTCTCACGGTGGGTGTGACCCGATCCTGCCTTTACATCCAAATGAAAACAAAACACATCCCTGTCCTCCAGGATTACACTAATAGTTAGTCGTAAACAATGCATTACAATGTTGCATTATTCCATTAAAGGTAACTAACTGCATTACTTTGTAACCTTTTATAAGTAATGCATTACAATGTTGCGTTACTCCATAATAAGTAACTGATTGCGTTACTTGTATTCTTGTGAAAATTAACCATGGTTTTACTACAAATACAACCAAAAAAACATGGTTACTATAGTTAAACCATGGTAACTATAGATTTTGCTACATTAACTATAGTTTAACCATGGTATTTGAAGTAAAACTGTGTTTATACAAATGGTTGTCTGTGCGGCAAAAAACTTGGTTAAGCTTTGTTACTTTTTATGAAAAGTAATGCATTTTAATGTTGCATTGTTCCACAAAAAAGTAATCAATTGGATTACTTTGTTAATTTTAATGACAAGTAATGTATTACAATGTTGCTTTAGTCCATAAAAAAGTAACTAATTGCATTACTTTGTTACTTTTTAGAAGTAATGCATTACAATGTTGCATTATTCCATTAAAGGTAACTAACTCCATTGCTTTATTACTTTTTAGAAGTAATACATTACAATGTTGCTTTACTCCATAATAAGTAACTGATTGCGTTACTTGTATTCTTGTGAAAATTAACCATGGTTTTACTACAAATACAACCAAAAAACCATGGTTACTATAGTTAAACCATGGTAAGTACAGATTTTGCTACACTAACTATAGTTTAACCATGGTATTTGAAGTAAAACTGTGTTTATACAAATGGTTGTCTGTGCGGCTAAAAAACATGGTTAAGCTTTGTTACTTTTTATGAAAAGGAATGCATTTTAATGTTGCATTGTTCCACAAAAAAGTAATCAATTGGATTACTTTGTTAATTTTAATGACAAGTAATGTATTACAATGTTCCTTTACTCCATAAAAAAGTAACTAATTGCGTTACTTTGTTACTTTTTAGAAGTAATGCATTACAATGTTGCATTATTCCATTAAAGGTAACTAACTCCATTGCTTTATTACTTTTTAGAAGTAATACATTACAATGTTGCTTTACTCCATAATAAGTAACTGATTGCGTTACTTGTATTCTTGTGAAAATTAACCATGGTTTTACTACAAATACAACCAAAAAACCATGGTTACTATAGTTAAACCATGGTAAGTACAGATTTTGCTACACTAACTATAGTTTAACCATGGTATTTGAAGTAAAACTGTGTTTATACAAATGGTTGTCTGTGCGGCTAAAAAACATGGTAAAGCTTTGTTACTTTTTATGAACAGTAATGCATTTTAATGTTGCATTGTTCCACAAAAAAGTAATCAATTGGATTACTTTGTTAATTTTAATGACAAGTAATGTATTACAATGTTGCTTTACTCCATAAAAAAGTAACTAATTGCATTGCTTTGTTACTTTTTAGAAGTAATGCATTACAATGTTGCGTTACTCCATAATAAGTAACTGATTGCGTTACTTGTATTCTTGTGAAAATTAACCATGGTTTTACTACAAATACAACCAAAAAACCATGGTTACTATAGTTAAACCATGGTAAGTACAGTACAGATTTTGCTATACTAACTATAGTTTAACCATGGTATTTGAAGTAAAACTGTGTTTATACAAATGGTTGTCTGTGCGGCTAAAAAACATGGTTAAGCTTTGTTACTTTTTATGAAAAGTAATGCATTTTAATGTTGCATTGTTCCACAAAAAAGTAATCAGTTGGATTACTTTGTTAATTTTAATGAAAAGTAATGTATTACAATGTTGCTTTACTCCATAATAAGTAACTGATTGCGTTACTTGTACTCTTGTGGAAATTAACCATGGTTTTACTACAAATACAACCAAAAAACCATGGTTACTATAGTTAAACCATGGTAACTACAGATTTTGCTACACTAAGTATAGTTTAACCATGGTATTTGTAGTAAAACTGTGTTTATACAAAATGGTTGTCTGTGCGGCAAAAAAAATGGTTAAGCTTTGTTACTTTTTATGAAAAGCAATGCACTTTAATATTGCATTACTCCATAAAAAGTAACTAATTGCATTACTTTGTTAATTTTAAAGAAAAGTAATGTTACAATGTTGCGTTACTCCATAAAAGTGACTGATTGCATTAATGAAAAGAAGCCTTGCAAAAATTTACCATCGTTTTACTACAAATACAACCAAAATAGTTAAACCATGGTAACTACAGATTTTGCTACACTAACAATAGTTTATTCATGGTATTTGTAGTAAAACTGTGTTTTTACAAATGGTTGTCAATATGCCAAAAAAACATGGTTACTACAGTTTTACTATGATTAAAAATAGTTAATTTTTGTAAGGGAATGGATTACAATGTTGCATTATTTCACAAAAAAGTAACTTATTGTATTACTTTGTTACTTTTTTATGAAAAGTAAAGCATTTTAATGTCGCATTACCCCATAAAACGTAACTAATTGCATTACTTTGTTAACTTTTATGAGAAGTAATGCACTAATGTTGTGTTACTCCATAAAAAGTAACTAATTGCATTACTTTGTAACTTTTTATGAGAAGTAATGCAAGTAATGCATTACAATGTTGCGTTATTCCACAAAAAAGTAACTAATTGCATTATTTTGTTCATTTTTATGAGAAGTAATGCATTACAATGTTGCGTTACTCCATAAAAAAATAACTAACTTCATTACTTTGTTACTTTTTATGAAAAGTAAAGCATTTTAATGTCGCATTACCCCATAAAACGTAACTAATTGCATTACTTTGTTAACTTTTATGAGAAGTAATGCACTTTAATGTTGTGTTACTCCATAAAAAGTAACTAATTGCATTACTTTGTAACTTTTTATGAGAAGTAATGCAAGTAATGCATTACAATGTTGCGTTATTCCACAAAAAAGTAACTAATTGCATTATTTTGTTCATTTTTATGAGAAGTAATGCATTACAATGTTGCGTTACTCCATAAAAAAATAACTAACTTCATTACTTTGTTACTTTTTATGAAAAGTAAAGCATTTTAATGTCGCATTACCCCATAAAACGTAACTAATTGCATTACTTTGTTAACTTTTATGAGAAGTAATGCACTTTAATGTTGTGTTACTCCATAAAAAGTAACTAATTGCATTACTTTGTAACTTTTTATGAGAAGTAATGCAAGTAATGCATTACAATGTTGCGTTATTCCACAAAAAAGTAACTAATTGCATTATTTTGTTCATTTTTATGAGAAGTAATGCATTACAATGTTGCGTTACTCCATAAAAAAATAACTAACTTCATTACTTTGTTACTTTTTTACAAGTAATGCATTACAATGTTGCATTACTCCATAAAAGTAACTGATTGCGCTACTTTGTTACTTTTTATGAAAAGTACCCTTGCGAAAATTAACCATGGTTTTACTAATACAACCAAAACAGTTAAACCATGGTAACTAATTATAGTTTATTCATGGTATTTGTAGTAGAACTGTGTTTATACAAATGGTTGTCAATATGCCAAAAAAAAAACATGGTTACTACAATTTTACTATGATAAAACCATGGTTAATTTTCATAAGGGAATGCATTACAATGTTACATTACAATGCACTTTAATGTTGCGTTACTCCATAAAAAAGTAACTAATTGCATTACTTTGTTACTTTTTATGAGAAGTAATGCATTACATATTGCATTACTCCATAAAAAAGTAACTTATTGCATTACTTTGTTAATTTTTATGAGAAGTAATGTATATTAATGTTGTATTATTCCACAAAAAAGTAACTAATTGTATTACTTTGTTACTTTTTATGAGAAGTAATGCATTACATATTGCATTATTCCATAAAAAAGTAACTTATTGCATTACTTTGTTAATTTTTATGAGAAGTAATGTATATTAAAGTTGCATTATTCCACAAAAAAGTAACTAATTGTATTACTTTGTTACTTTTTATGAGAAGTAATGCATTACATATTGCATTATTCCATAAAAAAGTAACTTATTGCATTACTTTGTTAATTTTTATGAGAAGTAATGTATATTAAAGTTGCATTATTCCACAAAAAAGTAACTAATTGTATTACTTTGTTACTTTTTATGAGAAGTAATGCATTACAATGTTGCGTTGGTCCACGAAAAAGTAACTAATTGCATTACTTTGCAACTTTTTATGAGAGACAAACTGTAACAGTTTGAATATTGATACTGTTGGCTATTGTGAGTTGTTACCATGGCGTTTTAACATTCCTTACTCAAGTACTAATTCAGTAGTATTTTGCTAGGTTTTTAGTTTTTCCAAAAGTTGTTACTTTTAGTCTGTAGCAGCCAATAAACACACACATTCATATAATCTATAGGTTCTCTAAATGTCAAAACCCAGTTTTTTAATGTATTACAAATGTTTTTTTCCCTTGGCTATCCACCTTTTTTCACATAAGTATGGGCGTGGCAATTTGTCAATTTTGGGTTTGCCTTTGCGTCTAGCTATTTTTAGCTGTACAAAACAGCTTGTTTATGCTTGATATTGCAAATTGGTATATACCATATTATTTGAATGCATTATTTTAATTATAAACATGATAGTTTGTAGTTTGTATTACCGTTTACACGTTGTTATTCTCTCCTTATTTCTCTATAGCAGATATCGAACCGGAAGTCTCGCTCATTACTTTCGCATTGAAGAAAAGGGTAGATACGTATGAACGTTCTGAAACATAGTAATATTTACAAATGTTACAATGTTACAAATGTTTCCTGTTCACTGGGTGCCTTTGTATAAACTTTTCAAATTGTGAAAACAAACTCTTTCAATCTGGAAAATTTTAGCTGAAAGCTATGGTTTCCAATTTTTGTACGGATGCCAGACATGTTATAGCCTAATATTTCTATACCTAATGGCAAACTTATTTGATTTTAATGCAAAACTGGTTCATGTGGCAGATCCATATAGTATAAAACAACAGAGAAAGCCTCTTATGCATCATGAATTCGAAGGACAGTTGATGACTAATGCCATCCATGACATTGAGTTGAAAAGCTTGAGAACGTGGCGCTTGTCCAGCATAAACAAACAAAACATTTGCATGAAAACGACAGACGCTCCTCTTCCCCCTGAGTCATGTGACTCACGTCTGTCCCGGCCTCTCACTCATTCATGGATAGGAATAAAGGAGTCGAATGGGTTTGGCTTTAGCATGTGGGAACAGCAGTGGAAGAACTGGTCACGTTTACGTCAGGTTACGACACCTAAACGTCGCCTGTTTCCAGATAAGGGAGGGAAACACCATTTCTTAGAATTTCCCTCGGCTGCCCTTAGCTTTCCAAAGCACCACAATGTTTGAAACCATAATAAGTCAAAGATTTCAATGTGGAACCTTTTTAATTCCTCTGTTTTTTACACTATGAAATCCTATTTATGTTAATATGTAACATAAATATAAAACAATGACAACGCTGTTTAGGAAAAGCAAAAAACACACCAAAAGACACACCCACATACACATAAACACACACAGACAAAGAGAGTTTCACATTACAAAGGTCATTATTGGGCTGCTTTGCTTTAAAGCCTGTAATAGATTCACACGAACACTAGAGGGCAGAATATACACCTGCTCACAATGAGTCAGGGTTGGCTTTTAATTTACACTATGACCCTGGACCACAAAAACAGTCATAAGTAAAACAGTATATTAGTAGCAATAGCCAAAAATACATTGTACGAGTCAAAATGATCAATTATTCTTTTATGCCAAAAACCATTAGGATATTAAGTAAAGATCATATTCCATGAAGATATTTCTAGATACTGCTGTGAATGTATCAAAACTTAATTTTTGATTAGTAATATGCATTGCTAGGAACTTCATTTGAACAACTTTTAAGGTGTTTTTCTCAATATTTAGATTTTTTGCACCCTCCGATTGCAGATTTTCAAATAGTTGTATCACAGCCCAATATTGTCCTATACTAACAAACCATAATACATCAATGAAAAGCTTATTTATCCAGTTTTCAGATTATATTTTACTATAGTGGATAATAAATGTCTCATCCATTATTTCTGCGTTAAAGAAAAAGGTGAATATGAACGTTACTTTTGAATGTTCTCAGAACGTTATGAAACATGTAGTAACATTTACAAATGTTACAATGTTACAATATTTAGATTTTTTGCACCCTCAGATTGCAGATTTTCAAATAGTTGTATCACAGCCCAATATTGTCCTATACTAACAAACCATAATACATCAATGAAAAGCTTATTTATCCAGTTTTCAGATTATATTTTACTATAGTGGATAATAAATGTCTCATCCATTATTTCTGCGTTAAAGAAAAAGGTGAATATGAACGTTACTTTTGAATGTTCTCAGAACGTTATGAAACATGTAGTAACATTTACAAATGTTACAATGTTACAATATTTAGATTTTTTGCACCCTCAGATTCCAGATTTTCAAATAGTTGTATCACAGCCCAATATTGTCCTATACTAACAAACCATACATCAATGGAGAGCTCATTTATTTAGTTTTCTGATTATTTATAAATCTCAATTTTGTAAAAGATTTACCCTTATGACTGGTTTTGTTGTCCAGGGTCACATTTAATCTATATTACGTCACAAAATGAGTTCTGACACAACAATAAAACATGCTGGGATGCAAGATGTAATTAAAATATGACTATAAACAAGCTTATTGCACTTTGAAATGGTAATCAAAGAAATGATCAAAAATTATGAAAAAACAGCTGCGGTTGTACACTAAATAAAATGTATGTCGATTTGTGGCTGATATACAATACATATACAATACATGATTATTACAAGCATATGTTTGTGTGGTACAGTTTTTGTAAGGATGCCAGACATCTGGATGTATTATAGCCTAGTATATGTATAGCTTTTGGAGAACTTTATTACATTTGGTTTTAATGAGGGCACACACACACACACACACACACACACACATATATATTTTGCCGCTCAATGTATGGGATCAGTAAGATTTTTAATGTTTTTTTTTATCTCTTATGCTCATCACAGTTACATTTATTTAATCAAAAATACAAAAAAATAAAATTCTAAAATGTTATTGCAATTCAAAATAACAGTTTTTATTTTAATATACTTTAAAATATAATTTATTTTGTGTTCCAAACCTGAATTTTCATCAGCGAATACTCCAGTCTTCAGTGTCACATGATCCTTTAGAAATCATTCTAATATACTGATTTATTACTTTTATTATCAATGTTGGAAACAGTTGTGCTGCTTAATGTTTTTTTTTGGAACCTTTGATACTTTTTTTAGGATTCTTTGATGAATAAAAAGTTGAAAAGAGCAGCATTTTTTAACAATATAAGTCTTTACTATCACTTTTTATCAATTTAACACATCCTTGCTGAATAAAAGTATTAATTTCTTTCAAAGAAAGAAAGAAAGAATACATTTACTGACCCCAAACTTTGAACGAGGTGTTCATTGTTACAAAAGTTTTCTATTTTAAATAAATGCTGTTCTTTTTACCATTTTATTTATCAAAGAATCCTGAAAAAAAGTATTACAGGTTCCAAAAAATAAAAACACTGTTTATAACACTGAAAATAAATCAGAATATTAGAATGATTTCTGAAGGATCATGTGACACTGAATACTGGAGTAATGATGCAAAAAATTCAGCTTTGCATCACAGGAATAAATTATATTTTAAAGTATATTAAAATACAAAAACACTATTTTAAATTGCATTAACATTTCACAATATTAAAGATTTTTTCTGTATTTTTAATCAAATAAATGCAGCCTTGATGAGCAGAAAAGTCTTATTTAAAAAGCATTAAAAATCATACTGATCCCAAACTTTTTGAGCAATAATAATAATAAAAAAAACAACAACTAACTACCACAATAAAAACACGATAACACAATTAAAAACATTATTTATGAAAGTTAAAAAAAAAATCAAGTTTTTTGTTTTTGCAAATGAACTCTTCATATAGGTGTTTTTGCCCTCATTAACCAAATGCAGGCCTAATAAAGTTCTCCAAAAGCCATACATATAAGCTATAATGCATCCAGATGTCTGGCATCCTTACAAAAACTGTGCATACAAACTTTTTCTCATATTTCAAGTGATTTTTCACATAGAAAATTAATTTGTTCCAAAATGATTACTTTTAAGGCGAGACACTGCGGGTAAATAGGGTAAAAAAAAAAATTAATGAATAGTTATCACCTTACTTACCCAGTTGATTGATTGCATTGTTAATTTTCTTTGTATAAATTTTTTGTATTACATTGACATTTTTTGTATTACAAGTTTTAAATATGCAAACACGGCATTATTTAATGACATGTGCTAATTTGCATACATTTCTAGTACAAAAATCTAAACACTGAATGAAGTCAGTTTCAAAATTGTCATTTTTTTTTACATATTAGAGTCAAAAGTTTTTACAGAGGGAATTTTGAGTATATCATTTCGTCATAATTCAGAAAAAAATTAGAACAGACAGGAAACACTATATTTTTTTTTACCATTTTTGGGGGAATAAAATGTATAAATCAAGCAAGTAATATATTTACAAATCCCTAAAACCTTCAGAAATGTAAAGTTTGGTGTGTTTAAGTGCTACTGAAGTGGAGATTTATGGCTCAGTGTAGGAGAAAAAAATCATTTTGAGAAAACAGCCTTTAAAATGCATTGTAATTGAAATCTATTAACACAAATAGATAAAGTGCTATAAAAGAAACACTTAACAGTATTTTTTTGATGTTTTCTTTCCACTAGTCTGAAAAAAAATTGATAGGTGTATGAAAAAATAGCATTTTTGCCTTCCGTGTCTCTCCCCTTAATAAGTCACCAATGCATGTTTTTTAATAATATATCCGTGAAAATGCGAAAGTGTCTCAGCTCATGAATATTAATTAGCACTGGAGCAAATCGGAATCCTCGCGTCTTTTTGAATATTATTAATAATATGATGACGTTTCTTGGTAACCTTCCAATGATAATTCCAGAGCTTATGAATATACATCAGCAGCACAGCAGGATTGGTAAACTACGGTGAATATGCGGTTTAACTTTCTCCTTCTCAGAGCTGCGCGAACTGTCCGGTCTTGTCATTCCGCAACAATGGGCTCAGTGTGAAGCGACAGCAGTGCCAGAGCCTGGCACACATCGACAAACACCATCTTTTTGTATTTGAAGTGGATTTATCCATAAGGAAGATGAGTTTGGTTTCGGCTCTTGAGGCGGTGTATCAGCCCGCGCAACTTTTGAACTGGGTTTATCTGTCGCTGCAGGAGTCTGAGAACAACGCGGAGTCTGATGGGAACCACAGCAACAAACCAAACGAGGATCTGGACTCACATCTCAACTCCAGCATCATCAGCAGCTTCATCCACGAACGCACAGAGGTGATGACCACAGCCTCACTGATGCTCTATCTATCTATCTATCTATCTATCTATCTATCTATCTATCTATCTATCTATCTATCTATCTATCTATCTATCTATCTATCTATCTATCTATCTATCTATCTATCTATCTGTCTATTTGTTATAGTTCCAGGATATTAGTTTCAGTAGTTTATATATATTTTAGTCCTGCATATCTGGATGCATTAGAAAAGCATGCATAAAACTTCTGACATTATCCACAGCAGAGCTAGTTAGATTACTTAGAAACAGAGCTGCATTGTAAAAAGTGAACTTCGGTGTAAATTGGATTACTATTTGAGTCTATTTAACGTGACTTTCTGCTTTCCAAATTGTTAGAATTGTACATTCTTTCAACTTAAATGCTTAGAAATATATCTCAACTTCACATCTTATTAAATATTTCAGTTTCAGGTTCAATGATAAATTCAAAGTTGAATTAAGTTGAGAATTAAGTCGATAAAATGTAATTTTAATAAAAAAAATTACTTCAGTTGGTAACATCTAAAAAAATTAAGTTGAACTGTTCACTTATGCAGTTGAATTAAGTTAGTGTAATGTAAATATTAGGATTGAATGAACTAAAATTATGCAAGTGTGATTGACCTAGGAAAATTAAGTTGATTAAAGGTAATAAATTAAGTTGAAAAAAAACCTCACATTTTTAGGTGTTACAAATTGAAGTATTTTTTTTAATTGATCCAACTGTTCACTTTTTACAGTGTGATTACATGTAATCTGGATTATGTAATCAGATTCCAAAAATCAAGTACTTTTAACTGGAGTAAGTTACATTTTAAAATACTCGTAATCAGACTAGTTACTCTTTTGATTACATGATTATATATTATTCACACAATAAGTTCAATGCAGTTTTGCATGGAATTTCACTGTTTTTATTCATTTTGAGGAATATTGTATCTGTTTTTTTAGTGAGTGAGATAAATAATGCATGTTCACATTTATTCTAGAACTAAAGTGTTCATCTTACAGTTTCTCTCAGAGCTTTTAATCAATAAATGGGGGGGGGGGGGGGGGGGTTAACTCAGATATTTTCTTGTAAATTAAAATCTGGATCTGGATTATGTAATCAGGTTCCAAAAATCAAGTACTTGTAATTAGAGTAAGTTACATTTTAAAATACTTGTAATCAGACTACAGTTACTTTTTATGGGTTACATGATTAAATATTTTTCACACAGTAGCAATAAATAATTTATAATTCATTGATTCTCCCTAATTTAAATTTTTTACATTATTATGGTATAAGATAATCCTATTTAAATCAATGTGGTAAACAAGTTAAGTCAAAAGTAATCTAATAGTAATCCTAAAGTAATCCTATTCTGTTACCTAAACTGTGTAATGTAACGGATTGTTTTACTGACTACAATTTCTGTCATGTTATTTGGAATCAGTAACGGATTACAATTTCTATGAATTAAAGTAATCTACCCAGATCTTCTTACAAATTGTAATCCGTTACTGATTTCAAACTACATTACAAAAATTGCAGTCAGTAATAGTATCCATTACATTATACATTTTAGGTAATATAATCCTTTTTACTTTTGACCTAACTCGTTTATCATGTTGATTTAAACAGGATAATCTTGTACCAAATTGGGGTTTGTAAAGGAACTGCAGGGTGTTTGTGACTTTAATAAAAGGCTAACAATAATAATAATAATTAAATAATTAAATATAAAAATATTCACTTACTGAAAAAGAAGAAATATTTCATGTTTACCTGCATGCCATATGACTATTAACCAGAGAACTGTGAACATGCAAATGTGATATTTAATAATTAAAATATTTATTTTAAAATCTCAGGGGAATTTAAAGGGGTCATTGATTATGCTTTCACCTTTTTAGCATTAGTTAGTGTGTAATGTTGCTGTTTGAGCATAAACAACATCTGCAAAGTTTCAACGCTCAAAGTTTAATGCAAAGGGAGATATTTTCTTTTACAGAATTGATGTTTGACCACCCTTTAAAGTAAATATATATGAGGTGAAAGAGGTTCAGATGACAAAAATTACAAGTACTTAATTTTTGGTATCTGATTACATAATCCAGATTACGTGTAATCAGTTACTTCAGCTCTTGTCCACAGATGCATTCACTGAAACATTTCCTTCTGTTCATCCTCTGAGTGGCTGTCAGTAATAAACAGCAGGAGTTCTGAGTTAACAATCACACTTTGTTGCTGTAGAGCTCCATCATGTGCAGAGAAATGTGTGTTTGGTCCTGAATGACTGGTTTCAGTTGGGTTCATCTCTGTTTGACAGCTCTTTTCTCTGGCTTGCTCTGAACTGTGGAGACTCAGGTCAGCCTGAACAGTTCATTTGCTCCTTACTGAGCTGTTCACTTACAAATGACTCCATAAATGACTATAATGCACAGTCTTTTCTTGAATATCATGGCAATAATTCAGTACCATGGTGAATAAAAATACCATACCATCATTCAACCGTCATTCAACCCAGTTTAATATGTGCATTAAGGAATTATCACTTACTTTGGCTTTGAACGGAAGGGGAAACCAGGCTGAATTGAAAAGGCTGAATGAAAAGCCAGAGTTTTTGCTGAAAAAATTTGAAGCTTTAGTGGTTTGGCTCCACATAAACAATGTGGAAAATATATCTGAGCTCAGTGTTTTTATTATAGGTGCATAAAAGGTTCTGGAAAAGAATTTACTAAGATATATGATGAATGCATATCCCTGATGCTTGTGAGAATTGCACATGCACATTATGTTGCATGCTACTTTTATAATGCAAATATATTTTGAAATGTTTGTCATCGCATATTGCATGCTATTAACATATATACTCAATATATAGGTAGTTGGCTAATATTTCATTCTGAACAGCACAATCTCATGAGATAGAATGAGGAAAAGGCTTCGGAGAATCATGTGGCAAAGTCTGTCTTCCTGAGGAAAATGGAACATTCTCTCTCTCACAGATCATCTGCCGGAAAGGAAATCAGACCACAGAAAACCTTCGAAAATAATTATAAATAATCAAAAACAGAAATGTATACACAGAGAGAATCGTTGGCAGTTTCAAGGGGATTTTTGTGCCATTTTTTTATTTATCAACAAACAACTTTCTGATACTAAGACAAACATTTATTTTTTTATGTTTGTGTTTTCTGTTCTTACTTATCTATCTAAACAAGCAATACTTTACAGTGACTTTACAGTGTATTTACATCTACTGGCAGTTTGGAAAAAAAATAACTTAGTAAATAAAATAAATTAAGAATATTAAATATCAAAAACTAAAACCATAAATAAATTCTTTTATTTGAAATAAAATAACTTTAGTTTTAATTTAAGTACTAAAACAAAAAACAAAGATGACAAAGATGCACAAGAAAATTGCTAAAATCTTAAGATTAAAGTAAAAAAGAAAATATTAAAAGTGTCGTGTTTTTTTCTCTCTGCAGACTCTGTGTAGCCGCTTATATAAGGGCTCGTCTCCCTACGGCTCGTTAAACAACATCGTCGAGGGTCTGAGTTTACTGACAGACAGCTTTTCCGACTTCTCACTGACCTCTGAACCCAGAAAACCCTGCAAGAAACCTCCGCCCAACTACCTGTGCCACCTGTGCTTCAATAAGGGCCACTACATCAAAGACTGTCCGCAGGTAAACACTCACGGCTGCAACTACATCTCATCTAAACCTGTCAATCTAAATGCAAGGATATTCTTTTCATTAGCCATTTTAATAAAAATGTGGGATATTTTGTGGAGTTTACAGATTACTTTTTAAAAATGTGAAACCATATTATAGAACTGAGCTGAAGCTCTGCTCACTGATGGTTGCATCCACCAAGCAACACCTTAGAAACCACCCAGAACACCCTTGAAACCACTTTGCAACCACCCAGAACACTCTAACAACTGCCTAGAAACCACACAAAACATCCTAAGAAATCCATATCAACACCTCAGCAACTGCCCAGACCATCCAAACAACCACCCAAGGCAACTGCATAGTTACACCCTAACAACCACCCAGAACAGCTTAGCAACCACCTAGCAACATCCTAGCAACCACCAAAGGCAACTGCATAGTAACACCCTAACAACCAGCCGCAACACCCTAGTAACCTCCTAGCAACCATCCAGAACACCACACCCTAGCAACTGCATAGCAGCCACTTAGAATACCCTAGCATTCAGCCTGGCAACCACTCGGAATACCCAAGCAACCGCAAAGCAATGATCCTGGTAACTACATGACTACAACCTATCTGCTACCTAACAACCACCCATAACACCCTAGCAACTGCACAACAACACCCTAGCAACCGATCAGAATAACCAAGCAACCACAAAGCATCTACCCTGGCAACTGCATAACAACACCCTAGCTGCCACCTAACAACCACCCAGAACTTTCCTAACAACTACATAGCAACTCCTTAACAACCACTCAGAATACCCAAGAAACTGCAAAGCAACCATCCTGGCAACTGCATAACAACACCCGAACAGCCACCTAACAACCACCCAGAACACCCTAGTGACTGCACAGTAACACTCTAGCAATCACCCAGAACAGCCCAACAACTTCATAGCAACACCCTAGCTTCTACCTCACAACCACTCAAAACAACTGCATAGCAACACCCTAGCAACCACTCAAAATACCCAAGCAACCATAACAGCACCCTAACAGCCACCCAACAACCACTCAGAACACCCTAGCAAGTTCATAGCAACACCCAGCAACTTTTTAGAAAAACCACAAAACAAACACCCTGGCCACTGCATAACAACACCCGTACATCCACCTAGCAACACCTTAGCAACCATTTAGAATAATCGAGCAACCACAAAGGAACCACCCTGGCAACTGCATAACAACACCCTAGCTGCCACCTAACAACCATCCAGAACACGCTAGCAACTGCATAGCAACACCCTAGCAACCACCCAGAGCACCCTGGTAACTGCATAGCAATACCCTAGCAACCACCCAGAGCACCCTGGCAACTGCATAACAACACCCTAGCTGCCACCTAACAACCATCCAGAACACGCTAGCAACTGCATAGCAACACCCTAGCAACCACCCAGAGCACCCTGGCAACTGCATAACAACACCCTAGCAACCACCCAGAGCACCCTGCCAACTGCATAACAACACCCTAACAGCCACTCAGAATAACCGAGCAACCACAAAACAGCCACCCTTGCAACTGCATAGCAACACCCCAGGAACCACTAAATATCCAAGCAACCACCCTGGCAACTGCATAACAACAACAACACCTTAACTGACACTTAACAACCACCCAAAACACCCTAGCAACCACCCAGAGCAGTCTAGGAACCAGTTCTGTGATACGAATGGTGTGATTATCTAACAATCTTAACTGTAACTGACCTGCATTGCAAAATTTTGCCCATAGTTCATTGCAGCAAGCTCCCCAGCCGCACGAGGAGCCGTAATGAGCACCAGATGAACCTTCTGTGTTTATGAAAGATGATCCAGTTTCTTGCCTTTCATGACATCACTGGCTGTCATAGATGAGAAAAAGCCCCCTTGACACCGAACTCAGCCAAACACACATCAGTCAGCAGTGCGTCATCAGCTCCAGAAACGGAGAGAAAAACCTTTTATTGAAAGATAAAGTGATTTAGATCTTTGCTCTCTATAAAATTTACCATCACAGCATTTTAATTAGTCTCAGGTGACATGAGAGAGAAGATGATAACGAGAGAAGAAACAGTGAAGGACGTTCTTCCGACAGCAGTTAGATATGTGTGCAGAGCAGATGAGTCTGTCTAGACATTAGCTTTGTTTAATTAACTTACATGGCGATTACATAAGACAATGCCATAATAGACTAATGCTATCTGATACAACAATACTTTCTCAAACTTTTATTACAATACTGATAAATATAACATCATTAGATTGAGATTGGAACTTTGGAGTGCAGACTGCGAATCATTTGATTCAGATCGGGACCTCACTTCAATGTCTGGCTTATATTATAATTATGTCCTTAGGTTTTTGTAAAATTTGGATGAACTCATTAAAGGAGAAGTTCACTTCCAGAACAAAACTTAACAGATAATTTACTCACCCCCTTTTCATCCAAGATGTTCATGTTTTTTTTTTCTTCAGTCATAAAGAAATTGTTTTTTGAGGAAAATATTTCAGGATTTCTCTCTATATAGTGGACTTCTATGGTGCCCCCGAGTTTGAACTTCCAAAAAGCAGCTTAAATGCAGCTTTGAAGGACTCTAAACGATCCCACCCGAGGAATAAGGGTCTTATCTAGCGAAACAATCGGTTGTTTTCCAAAAATAAAAAATAAATTTATATATATTTTTTAACCTTAAATGCTTGTCTTGTCTAGCTCTGCATGAACTCTGTGTATTCCGGATCAAGACAGTTAGGGTATGTAGAAAAACTCCCATCTCATTTTCTCCTCCAACGAGTCTGTACTTCTGCAGTGATGTAGTTTTTCGACATTCCCTAACTGTCTTGAACCTTAATACACAGAGTACATGCAGACCTAGAAAAAACAAGCATTTGAGGTTAAAAAGTATAGAAATTGTTAATGTTTTAAGAAAATGACCGATAGTTTCGCTAGATAAGACCCTTCTTCCTCGTCTGGGATTGCTTAGAGTCCTTTGAAGCTGCATTTAAACCGCATTTTGGAAGTTCAAACTCGCTGGAGAGAAATCCTCAAATATTTTTTTCAAAAACAATTACTTTACAACTGAAGAAAGAAAGACATGAACATCTTGGATGACAAGGGGGTGAGTACATGTTTGTTCTGGAAGTGAATTTTTCCTTTAATCTGTTGTTTGACCTCTTTATATTTAAGGAGAGAACTATAGTTTCCAAATCAACATCGCTTGTTATGATTTTCAAGAGTGTAGAATTTAGTAGAGACGCTATGACATGTCTCTGCTACCAATATCTAGACACTACTAAATTGTCCCTAGCAATAATTTTGATCTGCCGTTATTTAGTCTCACACATCTCTGCTCCAGCAGTAGGTGGGAATTTTTCATCCAGACGTTTAGTTGTTTTTGTTTTGCCTGCCCACCTGTTAGCATCCATCTCACTGAAACCCAACACTGAATCACAGCTGGACATGTCTGGCCGAGCCACCACAAAGACCTGAAAAATACAAGGCAACTCCTTGTGTTAGCTTTGCACAGTGCTCTGCCTGCTTTATCATTTTAAACATGTAATAAAATGTGGTCCACATACAATACAATCTGGACCCGAAATATAATTTTTGCTGTATATGGCTATTAAACTGTACTTTGCAATACAATACAATGCAATAAAATGCAATGCATTGCAATAAAATATAATGCAATGCAATAAAATGCTATGTAATGCAATGCAATAAAATGCAATGCAATGCAATGCAATAAAATAAAAATTAGATGAATTTATCTAATTAATTAAATTAATTACATTAAAAATTATTAAATAAAAAAATATAAAACATCTTAATTTATATGGCTATTAAACTACTTTGCAATACAATGAAATGCAATGCAATGCAATGCAATAAAATAAAAATTAGATGAAATTATCTAATTAATTACGTTAAAAATTATTACATTTAAAAATATATAAAACATCTTAATTTATAGACAAATATTAATAAAAAAAAAACATCCTAAAAGCAGGTTTTCATTAGTAGATGGTCTGTTTTCTTCTCTGATTTGGATAGTTTGAGGTTTGAATCATAACTTCACAGTTTAACTATGTAACCACCTAACTGGTGAGTAAGTTTTATCTACTCGCCAATTTTACTTGGCAAGAGTTAATTTTGGACCCTGAATACAGTACTGACACAAATCTGCTTCTCATTAAAGCAATGAGTCACTGGCATGGTAAACTCTCTGGTGACCTTCCACAGTATGTTATATTTTAGCAGTAATCCTATAAACCAGTATCTTCTTTCCCCAAGCTGATCAAATATACCTGAAGAAGTTTAAAGTGCTGAAGACATCTGTTGTTTCTGCAGGTAGTCGTGAAACTGATCCTCAAAATTCAATTATAAACATACTTCACACGAGTACATGAACACAAAGACTTCTAGCTACACAAGCTCACTGTTAATGCATTGGGTTGTTACTTTCTTACTTTCAAAGTAAAGCAAGTTATTTAGACATGCTAGATATTTAAATAATAGCATGTGGTTTAATGGCGCAGACATTTGTTTTGAGTACTACAGTGCAAAAATGCATGTTAAATCTGTTTGATGCTAAATGAATCTGCGTTTGTTTACATGTGTTAATATGTTTCTGCCAGTTTGCATGAAGTTTAACTGATCTCATTAAAGCGTCTATTTAGCGTCTGGGTGTAACCATTATATAGAGACCAGAATATAAGAGACTTTTAAGTGGGTTCTGTTGACTAGAGCTATAAGCAACCACCTAGCAACCACATAACAACATAATAACAATCAACCAATGAGTTTGTTTCTTCATCAGATTTAGAAAAATGTAGCATTTCATCACTTGCTCACCAATGGATCTGCAGTGAATGGGTGCCGTCAGAATGAGAGTCCAAACAGCTGATAAAAACATCACAATAATCCACAAATAATTCACACCACTCCAGTCCATCTGTTAACGTCTTGAGAAGACAAAAGCTGAAACAAATCCATCATTAAGACATTTTTTAACTAAATTACGAGTCCATAATCTATAATCGTGCTTCCTCCAGTGAAAAAGTGGTGTGGTCTGAATCAGGAGAGAAATCTGCACTGATCAAACGCTGTTTACAAGACAAAACAGCTCTAAATGAATATTAGACTGGATTTTGATATGAGAGACAACAGGAGATAGACTTTTTCATTGGAGGAAGCGTTATTATAGATTACAGACTCATATTTTAGTTAAAAACATCTGGTTTTGCTTTAGCTTTTGTCTTCTCAAGATGTTAACTCATGCACTGCAGTGCTTAATTTGAGCTGGATCCTGTTCTGGGAAATGTCAGATTTTGGATTTGTTTTTAAAGATCTAGCATTAAAAAGTGCGTTAGATCGTGACATTGTGTGCGTGCATACGAGATGCGGGTTTATGTATATGTATTTGGAGGATGTGTATTGGCCCTCAATATATTTTCGACCAATTTTTAATTTCAAAATCGCTCTAATTGATTCGTATATCAATGGAAAAAAAAAAATCCTCTTCAGTAACAATGTGCTTGGCATAACAGCACAACAACCAGTTATACTAGGCTACGGACTATTTAAATTGATCAGAGTAACATTTTACATGTTTGGTTGACTGTATTTTATTTTAATAACGTACAGACTGAGATGTCAAGTTTGAATTTTAAGAATATGTGACCCTGGATCACAAAACCTCTTAAGTCGCTGGGGTATATTTGTAGCAATAGCCAAAAATACATTGTATGGGTCAAAATTATTGATTTTTCTTTTATGTCAAAAATCATTAGGAAATTAAGTAAAAATCATGTTCCATGAAGATTTTTTGTAAAATTCCTACTGTAGACCTAACTTTAAAGGTGATTTTCTCAGTATTTTGATTTTTTACACCCTTAGATTTCAGATTTTCAAATAGATGTATCTCAGCCAAATATTGTCCTATCCTAACAAACTATACATCAATAGAAAGCTTATTTATTGAGCTTTCATATGTATATATCTCAGTTTTGTAAAATTTAACCTTATGACTGATTTTGTGGTCCAGGGTCACATATGTGGTGTATGTGTGGTATCGAATAGCTGAGACATAAAGTACTCCACTATTTTTGGTCATACAGATAAGAGTTGGACATAATTTGAAACCGCAAAGTGTTTACTTTTATTTTTTGTCAAACAAAGCAAACAAACAGTTTCCTTTTGGTGACCTATTTTTGACCCAGGGTTTGAAAACCTGTGCCCTAGGCTGCAGTCCATGCAGAAACTTGTAAACGATGCTCTTATAGAATTTTTTTTTTTACAGATAATGTACTCACCCCCTTGTCATCAAAGATGTTCATGTCTTTCTTCATTTGTAAGGAAATTATGTTTTTTGAGTAAAACATTTCAGGATTTCTCCTGAGTTTGAACTTCCAAAATGCAGCTTCAAAGGGCTCTAAACGATCCCAGCCGAAGAAAGAAGGGTCTTATCTAGCAAAACGATGGGTTATTTTCTAAAAATAATTACAATTTATATACTTTTTAACCTCAAATGCTCGTCTTGTCTAGCTTGGCAAGATGAGCATTTGAGATTAAAAAGTATATAAGTTTTAGAAAATAAGCGATCATTTCGCTATAAGACCCTTCTTCCTCGGCTGGGATCGTTTAGAGCCCTTTGAAGCTGCATTTTGGAAGTTCAAACTCGGGGGCACCATTGAAGTCCACTATATGGAGAGAAATCCTGAAATGTTTTCCTCAAAAAACACCATTTCTTTACAGCTGAAGAAAAAAAGACATGAACATATTGGATGATAAGGGGGTGAGTACATTATTTGTCCATTTTTGTTCTGAAAGTGAACTACTCCTTTAATGGTGTCATTGAATGTTCTGGGAAAACTGAAGTTGTATTGTCAGTGTCGATCACAGCGCCTTTGGGTCCGGCATTTATTAATTTACAAATTAAGCACTGATAAACTGGAATGGTGCAGATTACTTGTGGATTATTGTGATGTTTTTATCAGCTGTTTGGACTCTTATTCTGACGGCACCCATTCACTCCAGAGGATCCATTGATGAGCAAGTGATGAAATGCTACATTTTTCTTAATCTGATGATAAAACAAACTCATCTACATCTTGGATGGCCTGAGATTAAGTACATTTAAGCACATTTTCAGCTTTGTTTGAACTAAGTTGGAGTGTCTGTTTTCTTTTATTCAGTCAAACCACTCTGATAATGTAAAACACCATCTGTGTGGGGAAACCCACAGAAAATGTGAATTTGAGCCAGAACACAGAGAATGTAAATCTGTCATGCTGTGGGCCGGACAGGAATGACATTAGTGGGTGTTTGACAGAGACGTTACTGTACTACAGATACTGTCAGGCGTCCAACACTGTAAAAATATCATAACAGCAGTCCAAGACTCTTGCCTTAACAAAATCTTAATTTGTTTAAAAAAATGTATTTTAATATACCTGCAGAGCAACTATAAAAATAGTAAAGTTTAAGAGCATATATAAAATACAGTATATAATGCATGCACTCACACTTTGGCATTATTGTAGGGTTGGTTCACAGCCATCAGTGATTTAATTTATTGCCTGTAGAGCAATTGTTGGCAGTGGTTTTTGAAATTATTAAAAAGTGTTATTGAAGAATAGCTAAAAAAAATGGATCTCACAACAACAGTTAATTCATAAAGCATTTTTAATGGATGTTTTATGGAAGTACTGCATCAACTTTGTCTCAGATGTTTTTGTTAGCGATTGTGATGTGGAACAGTTCAGATCATTTGATTCTGGAAGATCTCAATGACATCTAGGAGAAACAAAAGAGATTTTATAATCTCATTTGCAATTCTCTTTCTTATATGTGTAGCTACATTTTATATTCCATTAATGCTTATGTTAATTAACCTGTGAAAAGCTAAAAATACACTAACATTCAAAATCTTTTTGAGTCTCTTTCTCTCTCGCAGACTGAATTTATTTGATAACAAATACAGTAAAAATGTTAAAATATTATTAGAATTTAAAACAGCTGTTTCTATGTGAATATCTGTTAAAGTGTAATTTATTTCTGTGATCAAAGCTGCATTTTCAACATCATTACTGCAGTCTTCAATGTCACATGATCCTTCAGAAGTCATTCTAATATTCTGATTGGCTCCTCAACAAACATTTTTGATTATTATCAATGTTGAAAACACTTGTGCTGCCCAATATTTTTGTGCAAACCATCATACATTTTATTTTCCAGGATTCACAGATGAAAAGTTTTGGAACATTACAAATCTCTTTACCATCACTTTTGGTCAACGTAATGCACTCTTTATGAATAAAAGGGCTAAATAAATAAATAAAAGTTCTTCATGATGCCATAGAAGAACCTTTTCGTCTAAATGGTTCCATAAAGAACCTTTAACATCTGAAGAACCTTTCTATTTCACAAAAGGTTCTTTGTGGCAAATAAGGTTCTTCAGATTATAAAAAGGTAAGCAAGAAATGGTTCTTTAAAGAACCTTTGACTGAATGGTTCTCAAAGCACCTTTTTTTTAAGAGTGTAAGTGTAGCTCAGTAAAGTTAACCTCACTTGTCTAAAACAGCATATTCAAGTTCCTCGGTCTTTAATGAGAGGCGTGGACAGTATTTGATGGGGTTTGAAAAGGACTTTTGGGAAATCTTAAACTGACACTTAAACATATGGCTCTGAATTACAGGCACTGTGTCAGATTTCCATCGAGAGCCACTCCCAGAGTGCACTGCAACAGCTTTATGAAGCATCATGGGACGTTTTACAAAAACATAGTATATATTTAAAAATATGCAAAATGCAAAACAAAAATAATTAGCTACAGTGGATTTTAATCATGTTGCAATGTGGCATTGCAACATTTGCAATTACTTCTTTATCGCCAGCATTTAAAATGAGTAGTAATAATGGTCTAAACAAATGAAAACGATGACAGATTTGCTTTTCCTCTCAGAAAACAGTGAACATCAGTACAGACGTCTCTGCTGCACCAGCTGCACCGCTGCCAATGCAAACAGAGCAGAGCGAAGACATTTGGGTCTGTTAGGGGGGAATAATTGAGCACATGTTCTGCATTGGATCTCACGAGAGCCCAGGCTCTCAGCATTGTTCGCTCTGATGGGCTCCAGATGGAGGAGAGCCGGCGACGGCCGATCCTTATGTTGAATTCCTCCAATGAGGAACTCTGGGAAAATGAGGCCTTGGGCGTTTGCAGAGAAACTCTAAATGCAAAGTGCAAAGCTGCATTAAGGGGAGAAACTGCAGGCAAAAACACAGGTTTTTTTAATGCACCTGTCAAGTTTGAGATTTTGGGCTTTTTGGTGTTTCATAAAGTGTTTTTTTAGACTGATGGAAAGAAAACATCCCAAAAAACTGTTAAGTGTTTCTTTTATAGCACTTTATCTATTTGTGTCAATAGATTGCAATTACAATACATATTTTTAAAGGCTGTTAGTTTTTTTCTCCTACACCGAGCCATAAATCTCCACTTCAGTAGCACTTACACACACCAAACTTTAAGTTTTTATTCCTGTCTATATCCTGAAGGTTTTTACAGAGGGATTTGTTCATATAGAATTTGCTTGATTTTATACATTTTATTCCCTTAAAAAATTGTTAAAAATATAGTGTTTCCTGTCTGTTTTTTCTTAATTATATCATGACGAAATGAGAGATCGAACATTTCCTCTGTAAAAAGTTTTGACTCTAATATGTAAAAAAAAAAAACAACAAGAATTTTGAATCTGACTTCATCCAGTGTTTAGATTTTTGTACTAGAAATGTATGCAAATTAGTGCATATTTCATTAAAAATGTCTCATTTGCATATTTAAACCTAACATTTTAGAAAACTTGTAAAACCAAAAATTTTTGCATTTATCAATGTAATCCATCAACTGGGTAAGTAAGGTCATAACTATTAGTTTTTTATACCCTATTCACCTGCAGTGTCTCACCTTAATAATCCTAAAACAAATGCCGTTTTGAAGTATTCAGCTAATGCAAATAATTCAAACTTCCTTTTTGTTTGTTTTTATTGAAAGATTGAAAACTAACAAACAATGACATCATTGCAATATTTCAGTACTGACCTGCAGCTGGTTTGTTTTATTCGCACAGCTGCTTTAAAACGTTTAAAACAAATGTTGATTGTAAGATTTTTGTGATATTTTATTTATTGAAGGATACATTGACTTGCTTAAAAGTGACAGTGAAGACATTGTTACAAAATATTTATATTTATATATAAGAACTTTCTATTCATCTGTGAATCCTGAAAAATAAAATGCATCACGGTTTCCACAAAAATATTGGACAGCACAACGGTTTTCAAATACTTCTTGAGCAGAATAAGCATATTAGAATGATTTCTGAAGGATCATGTGACATTAAAGACTGGAGTAATGATGCTGAAAATGCAGCTTTGATCACAGAAATAAATGACACTTTAACAGATATTCACATAGAAAAATGCTAGTTTAAATTGTAATAATATTTCACAGTTTTACAGTATTTTTGATCAAATAAATGCAGCCTTGGTGAGCAGAAGAAACTTCTTTCAAAAACTGACTGTATATCTATAAGGAACAGGACATGGCTTGAGAAATTGCTGACACTCACTTCCATCTGTATTACAGCATATGTGTGAGTTTTGTGTGTTGGGACAGTGGAAAGAGTGAGTTCTGTTTGTCTTCAGCTTTGATAGGCTTTGTGTTTTTTTTTCCGGCAGGAAGACACTGTGCAGCATGTGTGTGTGAAGAAGACACACTTTTATTTAAAAAGTTGAATATATACTGTAAATTACAGTAGAGCTGTCATGTAGCCTTCAACTCTTTGACAAGACTTGTAATGTTTTTAAAAAAGTCTCTTATGCTCATCAAGGCTGCATTTATTTGATCGAAAATACAGAAAAAAAACAGTATTATTGCAAAATGTTATTACAATATAAAATAATGGTTTTTATTTGAATATACTTTAAAATATAATTTATTCCTGTGATGCAAAGCTGTTTTTTCATCAGCTGTTACTTCAGTCTTCAGTGTCACATGATCCTTCAGAAATCATTCTAATATACTGGTATTATCAATGTTGGAAATATATATATATATATATATATATATATATATATATATATATATATATATATATTTTTTTTTTTTTTTTTTTTTTCAGGATTCTTTGATGAATAACAAGTTAAAAAGAACAGCATTTATTCAAAATATAAATCTTTTCTAACAATGTATATCTATGCTATCACTTTTTATTAATTTAACATCCTTGGTAAATAAAAGTAATAATTTCTTTCAAAAAAAAGAAAGAATAAACATTTACTGACCCCAAACTTTTGAACAGTATGTGTATATTGTTAGAAAACCTTTTTATTTTAAATAAACACTGTTCTTTTGAACCTTTTATTGATCAAAGAATGCGGAAAAAAAGTATCACAGGTTCCAAAAAAAAAAAAAAAAATATTAAGGATATATAATAAATCACCATATTAGAAAGATATTAAAAGATCATGTGACACTGAAGATTGAAGTAATGATGGTGAAAATGTAGCTTTGATCACAGGAATAAATTACATTAAAATAAAATATATTCACATAGAAAACAGTTATTTTAAATTGATATAATATTTCACAATATAATTTTTTTTCTGTATTTTTGACCGAATAAATACAGCCTTGAGAAACGACTTTAAAAACCATTAAAAATCTTCAAACTTTTGAGCGGCAGTGTATTTTGTTGTTGATATCAGAAACGTGCATTTAATTAAATGCAATGATATTTAGATTCTTTCATTGGTAGAAGATTGTCAATTTAGACAGATAAAAAATGCACAGGTCATGTGATATGAACATTTACGTTTGGAGCAAATTTATATCATTTATATTAACTGAAATAAAATATTAACATTTTGCATATTTAAATTTTTACCTAGTTGCAATTGTTCTAATTGTAACAACAATTTCAGTACAACAATAAAAAAGTATGTAAAAAAAAAAAAAAAAAAAAAAAAAAATTATATATATATATATATATATATATATATATATATTCATTAAAAAAACTTTTTTATTTTAACTAACATTAAATTGGAAACATGAAATAATATCAAATTTTAATTATTAACATGAAACTCTAATAGTATCCCATTGATACTAAAATATCACTGATATTGTAAAATCCTGAAACACATTCAATTCAGAATCATTAATAAATGTTTAGTGATCTTCTGTTATGAGTCAACACATCAGTCTGTCCAGTTTACGCATTGTCTAAACTATTTATTAATCTGAGTATAGCAAATGGAAACAGGCTTGGATTTTTTTTAAAGGCTGTGTTTGACTCACATTTCCAGCTGCAAATATTTGGTTGTGTCTCCGCCAAACTCCCACAGCTGGACTCGATGATGATGATGATGATGACGGCTCCTCCAAAGTATTCATCATCATATAGCACAGGGTTACAGGGGCCCCTTAGTGGCCCTTAGGGACACAGAGAACAACTCTGAGAGCCCAGAATCTGCTCTGTGAAACAAAACAATGAGAGAACATAAAAATACAATGCAATTTGATGCATGTAGAGTTCTCTCAACTTCTGTCTTAAAAGTAGTCTGTAGTAAATCTACTTTGTTTATATTTTGACTTTTTTATATATATATATATATATATATATATATATATATAACAAATGTTAAATGTTAAGATTTATCTTCTAACTATCATCTTTTGATGACAAAAGCATGACTTGCAGGACTTGCAGCAGTAGTTCATGATTAGTTTTTATACCGTATGAATCACGATTCCGGGTGTTTTGGGGTGTGAGGCAGCAGTTGTCTTTCATGTGGCTGTCAACATCTTCATTTCATTCAGTCGCATTTCAGAGATTGTCGGTGGTCAGAATAACAGGCGAAAACGCTCACATTCCAGCCGTGATTACAGACCACTGAATAAACATCTCCTCCCTCCAGCAGCGCTTTCATGTCACTGTTGCATCACAATTCAACAACGCAACAGCCGGCCGTCCTCCAAATCAACCAAACATCCTTTTATTTTAAAGAAAGAAATACTTTTATTGAGCAAGGATGCATTTAATTGATCAAAAGTGACAGTAAAGGCATTCATAATGTTACAAAGGGTTTCTATTTCAAATAAATGCTGTTCTATTGAACTTTCTAATCATATGTGAATCCGGAAAAATAAAATGTATCACGGTTTAAAAAAAAAAAAAAAATTGGTCAGCACAACTGTTTTCAACACTGATAATAATCATAAATGTTTCTTGAGCAGCAAAACAACATTAGAATGATTTCTGAAGGATCATGTGACACTGAAGACTGGAATAAATGCTGAAAATCCAGCTTTTATCACAAAAATAAATTACATTTTAACACAGATTCTTATAGAAAACATTTTAATAATATTTCAAAATTACAAATTTTACTGTATTTTTTTTACTGTATTTTTAAATTAGTGTTTTTATTGCCATGTCAGCATCTAAGGCAAAAACTGAGAAGTAGAAGTAGGATCTTTAAAAAGGTGCAAACAAAATATTTAATGAAGTCTGGATTCATGACTTTTAAAATATGCAAAAATATAAACTAATAAACTAATAGGATACTGTACAGTAGTTCATAGCATTATTTTACAAGGTTATTATTGCAACTTGTTTGATGCTTGGTAATGCTACTACCACACACTACAGGACTCTATGCTGCATTCTTCCTTTTGTATATAACCAGCTAAGGCTGGCCACACACTAGTCGATTTTAGGGCCGATTTTAAGCCTGATTTGAGGCACCACAGACTAATAAGTTGTGTGGCCCAATTTGAGGCTTGTCACAAAACAAATCCTCTATTGTGTGGTGTCACATAGTTTTATGAAGTTTTGAGTTTTCATTTAGGATTTATAGGATTTTGGGTTTAATTGGCTACATCCCTTTCAAAAGTGACCTTACTGTAGCTTACCAAACTGTCAAAAGTTCAAAACTGTTACAATTACAACTAGTTCACAAAAGTAGCCTTTTTAAATAATCTTGAATATTTAATGAACAATTTGATTGACAGCAGTGGTTCTAGAGGCAAAGTTGTTCAGAATGAGGAGATCTATCATTTGATATGAAATCTAGTGTTTGTGTGAATATCTGAACAATTTAAGGTAAATTTACAATTGTAATATTGTGTTTTTGAAGACTTTTTTTACTGTTATAGCACCACCTATGGTCTTATCTCCAATGAAACTTTGCATGCTTGTTAAGAGTCATCTCTCACATGTTTTCACCAAGTTTCACAAAGTGTTGAGTTTTTGTTTAGGTTTTATAGGCCTTTGGGTAGTTTTGGCCATGCCCCCTTTTCTAAATTACCCTGTTGTATCTAAACAAAGGACAAAACTCCATTTCTTTTAAAATTATTGATATAGAGACTCCAAAGAATTATGCTTCAATTTTTTGATCGAGACTGAGTGAAAAACCTAGGATTACTTTTTAAAATAACTGAGAATATTTATTTAACGATTTGATTGACAGCAATGGTTCTTGAGGCAAAGTTGCGCATACTTAGGTGATCTATCAAATGATATGCATATTGTGTGGTTGTTAAACACAACATGATTACAGAGTCAGAAAACTCATTAGTGCCAACTAGTGGCTGATTTCTTTTAAAATTCATACAGACCTTAGGGTCATTAATCGAACATGCCAACTGAGTTTAGTTATGATCGGCCTCCGTTAACCTTGTCTGATAGGTACTCAAATTTCATTGGTCGATTGCAGCCATGTTTTTTGAGAAACGCAAATGTCCTCACAGACCCTTGTGGCACATTGGACAGATACACTGCATACCAATTATCAGGTTGATTGGACTTACGGTTGTGTAGTTATAGCTATTTTTATATTTTTCCCCCTCTTATAGCCACAGATTGGGTTTGTTGACGATATCTCATTCTGTTCATGAGTCTTAGACATTTTAGTAAAAGTGGCCCGCCTCTTTCAAACTTTTTGGCACCCCTTTGCGACCATGAGTCGAAAGTTCTATTTTTTAGATAATTATTGATATTCACTGTCCAGGGATCATTTCTGCACTGGTTTTGTCAGCAGCGTACTTGATAACGTCAATTACTTTGCATTGGCTATTTGGGTTATCCTCACTGTTTGTATATTTACAATAACATTTACAACAACAATAACATATGACCAAAAAGGAACAAATATTTTGGGATACATTCTGGGATACCTGGCTGTCTCAAGTTCGCACAAGTCTTGATAAAAGGGGTGGGGCAAGAACACCTCCAGGGATCTGAACTGTATTGGCTAGATGTGAACTTGGGCAATGGCTGAATACGTTTCACAAGAACACAAGAACACAAGTACACAAGTACAGCGAGAACGCACACTGAGAAATGGCTTCGGTCTTGTTCGGTCTTCTCTGTACGTCTTATAGTAGAAGGACTCTTTATATACTACCTTTTTTCATTGGCTGGCTTTATATTATGCTGCTGTTTTAACTTGTTTGCATGGAACCAAAAGGTAGCAGAGACAGTGGAAACTAGGCCTAAACTTGGTGATAGGATTGCATTTGGATTTCTGATTCATCACTCTGCATAATTCAATGGACATTTCTGCAATTTCTCTTCATCTCTGCAACTAACAACTAACAGGACAATCGGATTACTCAATGAACAACAGGACAAGGGTCAGATAAGCTTTTCTTTTTTTCCTCTCAAAGGGGGGCAGAATCGGAAACATTAATTGTTTTATCTCCATTATTGTATTTTCATGATCGTTTGAAGCCGAAATCGAAATCAAAAGTGAATTCCGATTAATTGCACAGCCCTAATATTATTCACTGTAGCACTTCCTGTGACACTAAGAATGTTACATGTTACATTTTAAATTCCATTAGACCAGTTCGGAATGTTACTTTAATGTTACATTGAACATTCCAATGCAACAAAACTGTAACATTGTAACAGAGTACTCAGTGCAACATTACAATACTGGAACAGTTTGACAAATGCAGCACTGGGGTTAAAAAAAAAAAAAAAACAACAACAACAAAACCTTATGACCAGTGGTGTATAAAGTACCTGAAAGCCATACTTAAGTAAAAGTACGGAAAACGACTTTGGTAGAAGTTGAAATCCCCATTTAGAATATTACTTGAGTAAAAGTCTGTGATATTTATTGTACTTAAGTACAAAAAGTATTTTTTCATCTTAAATGTACTTAAGAATTGAAAGTAAAAGTGCAAGTAAATGCAATTTTTCTTTCGCAATTACGAGTTTATGTTATCCATTTCTGAGAAAAAAAAGTCAAAATTTTTCCTCTCATTTCCAGACAGCAGTGACAGAATTGCATTTCTCCCTAAATAAATAAAAACATTGCAGTGCTTTCATATATAGTACATTTCACAATCAGATGTTCACAATCAAACTCATTGTCTCCTGAATGTTTGGTTGTTTTAGATACTTATAGAGGGAATATCAAGAAAAAGTGATCAGTTGCACAATTCTCAAGTGTTCCTGAAGTGTTCTTTTGGAGCAGCGGTAAAGTAAATCAAATAAAGGGTTAGTAAAGCAGCAGGTGGTTTATATGAGTGACGTGAGAGGATCAGATGTGTCTGATTAAAGCAGAGCCATGCCAATAATCAGAATCATACCCACACAGGCCTAAACCCGTCCAACACTGAGGGGCAAATCAGAGCTCTGGACAACATAGAAATGCAGCATGAATGATTTGAGAATCCTTAGTGATCCTGATCCAAACACACACACACACACACACACACACACACACACACACACACACACACACACTCATCATGACTAAACACTACTAATAAACCGCGGTGAAGACATTCAACTTTGCAGGATCTCAGTCTTACAGTGCATTCGATTATGAAACACCATCCAAATAAATCAGTGATTTAAATCTGAAACAGACCTGCATGTGAAAAATGACTGGAAGAGAAGACTCTCTTTATTTTACACTGATATCCAGGACTGCTTGATTATGGCAAAAAATCATAATCACAGATATGTTGGTCAATATTGTAATCACGATTATTTAACACAATTATGAGTGGGTCCAGAACTTTATATAATTGAATAATTTAAAGATAGCAATACAATAAAAAAGATAAAAATGAAACTTGAGAAACTTTGAAAAATTGGGAAATGTAATATATAAAATATAAAATTTAATATAATCATTTTAAGTACATTTTACTGCTATCTACTTACTATTGAACTTAACATTGATAAAAGAAATTAAGCAAATATTACATAATGATATATAATTTCACATTTAGAATTAAGTAAAATCTACTTACCCAAGTTAAGTAAATTTAACAAAGAAAATAAGTAACTTTAGCTTGGCCAGTAAACATTTGAGTAATTTTTACTTAGACAAAGCTTACTTGGCAATACTTTGATCTTACTTTATATAGCTCCTAAGTAAACCATGCTTTTTAAGAAACATAGAAGTAAATTATACAATATCATGTAGACACCACATTGACATAATTAGTAAAGCAGTACTCATCTAAACACAATTGAATGTAAAAATAAAACAGCATAGTCTTCACTGTATGAATTAAACATGCTTTGTTTTTTATAAAAACTACAAAAGTCCCTCCATCAAGAGCAGGGAGCGATTTTGTCTTTGTCTTTTGTTGTTTGATGAACATTAAGCACAGAGAGGGCAGAAGGAATATTACTTGTAGCCGCTGCACGGATCCAATATACTGTTACACACAGATTGTCATTCTCAACTGTTTACGTTTATTTGAGACATAACTGATGAAGGTTTACACGAATAATTACCAAATGCCACATTTTGACATATATTTGACCTTTTGGCTAAACGTTCACTTTGCTTGTCCGTGTTCTGTTCCGTGTCTGAACGCATACAAAGAACAGCGCAAAATCTCTTTTGTGTTTTAAAAACACGACATCAAATAAACATTAATAAATCAAGCACGTCCCATTTTATGCAAGTCACGTTACATGATTTGCATTTGAAAGCGGGCTTTTATAGAGGAGCGAAAGCGCACAAAGGGGGCAGAATTGGGAGCATTAATTGTTTTATCTCCATTATTTTATTTTCATAATCGGTTGAAGCCAAAACTGAATTCCAATTGATTGCACAGCCCTAATATTATCCGCTGTAGCACTTCCTGTGGCAACACTGACAATGTTACATGTTACATTTTGAATTCCATTAGAATGTTACTTTGATGTTACATTGAACATTCCAATGCAACAAAACTGTTAACATTGTAACAGAGTGCAACATTACAATACTGTAACAGTTTGACAAATGCAGCACTGGGGTTAAAAAAGAAACATTTCAAAATCTTATGACCAGTGGTGTATAAAGTACCTGAAAGCCATACTTAAGTAAAAGTACAGAAAACAACTTTGGTAGAAGTTGAAGTCACCAATTAGAATATTACTTGAGTAAAAGTCTGTGATATTTATTGTACTTAAGTACAAAAAGTATTTTTTCATCCTAAATTTACTTAAGAATTGAAAGTAAAAGTACAAGTAAACACTTTTTTTTTTTTTGCAATTGCGAGTTTATATCATCTATTTCTGAAAAAAAGTCAGAATTTTGAGTTTATATTGCAATGCTGACTTTATTTCTCACAATTGTGAGTTTATATCACCCAGTTTGGAGAAAAAAGTCAGAATTGCAAGATTTATTTCTCACAATTCAAAGTTTATATCATCAATTTCTAAAAAAAAAAAGTCAGAATTCTGAGTTTATATCTCACAATTTTGATATTATTTTTCACAATTGCAAGTTTATATCACCCAATTCTGAGAAAAAAGTCAGAATTGAGTTTGTATCACGCAATACTGTGGAAAAAAAGCCAGAATTTCCTGAAAAGAATTTCCTCAAACTCGCATTTGTGAGAAAAAAAGTCAGAATTGTGAGTTTATAAACTTTGTGTTTGCTCAAAAAAACTTTTGTGATGGAAAAAAAGAGGTGAAAGAAAAACATTTTTTGAGGGAAAGGCAATATTTTTTTGTGAGAAAACACTTTCTAGATATTTTTTTTGCATATGGTTTGTATGAAACAAGGAAAGTTCAAAAGAGCAGCATTTATTTGAAATTTAAATCTTTTGTAACATTAGAAATGCTTTACTGTCACTTGATCAGCTGAATGCATTCTTAATGAATTGAAGTATTATTACAAAAGTAAATAAAGCTTACCGACCCCAATTTTTTGAACGATAGTGTTTGCAATGGTGCTGAATTGTCCTCTGTTCTGATTCTAACTAACAATGGTTTTCTGGCCAGGCTCGTCCTAAAGGAGAGGGTCTGACGCCGTATCAGGGTAAGAAGAGGTGTTTCGGCGAGTACAAGTGTCCCAAATGCAAGAGGAAATGGATGAGTGGAAACTCTTGGGCGAATATGGGTCAGGAGTGCATCAAATGCCACATCAACGTCTATCCTCACAAACAGGTGAACATATGCTAAAAAAACAGCCTTTTAGCAGTCAGACATTAGATCTGTTTTTTAGTTACAATATTGAAACATCCTTAAAACATTGTTATTTCACTATCATTGATATACTAATATAGTTTGTGTAAATATTTTGAATTAGATTTTATTTTTTGTGTTCACTTTAAGTTCAGATCAAGTTTAAGTAATTTTGTTTTGTGCAATTTTCAGGTTTTTTATTTATATAAAGATTATTTATATTATTTATTAATTATTTTTATTACATTTTATTAAATAAAATTATATTTATAAAATTAATAAAATAATAAAATTATAATTTTATTAAATTAAATTATTGTTTATTATTTTATTTTATTTATTCAAGTTAAACTAAACAAAAATTAGAAATGTTGCGCAATTATCTAAAACAAAGTAAGTTTAAGGGTTGTTTTTTTAAGGAACAAAATGTTTGATAATAGTTAACTATAAAACCCATATCTTAAAACTAAATATTTAGATTTTATTTGTATTTATTTTTGGTTTTCAGTTTAATTTCAAAGTCTTAGCATTTTTGTTTCATGTAATTTAGTTTTTTGTTTTTTGTTTGATAATAGTTAAAAATAATAACCATACCTTAAAACAAAATATTTAGATTTTATATGTATTTATTTTTTGTTTTCAGTTCAATTTTAAAGTCTTAGCATTTTTGTTTCATGTAATTTTATGTTTTTTTTTAAGTAAAAAAAAAAGTCTATAATTTTTATTTTTTCGTTTTAGATTATTTAGTTATTTTAGTACATCAGCTTAACAAAAATTTGAAATGTTGTTATCTAAAACAAAATAAGTTTACGTTTTTTTTAGCAACAAAATGTTTGATAATAATTAAATATAATAATCATACCTTAAAACAAAATATTTAGATTTTATTTGTATTTATTTTTTGTTTTCAGTTTAATTTTAAAGTCTTAGCATTTTTGTTTCATGTAATTTTATGTTTTTTGTTTGATAATAGTGAACTATAATAACCATACCTTCAAACAAAATATTTAGATTTTATTTGTATTTATTTTTTGTTTTCAGTTTAATTTTAAAGTCTCAGCATTTTTGTTTCATATAATTTTATGTTTTTTTAATTTTTTAATTTTTATTTTTTTAAATATATCTATAGTTTTTATTTGTTCATTTTAGATTATTTAGATATTTTAGTACACAGGCTAAACAAAAATAAGAAATGTTTTCTCGGCAACTAGCTGAAATAAAATAAGTGTATTTTTTATATTTTATTTCAGTGTTCATTTTATTTCAAAGTAAATATTTCTTGTTTTATTTTTAGTTAACTATAATAACTGCCTTAAAACAACATACTTTCACAAAATTACATGAGATTTAACAATTATTTAATTATTAATCATTCATTTCCCCATTGACAAATAATTTAAAGTGTAAATCTAACAAAGTCAACTGTGCAGTTGTCCTTCTCAGGTAAATGTTTCTTGCTTTAAGGATGTTTTTACTGAAAAACAACACAAAGACACTGATTTCTGATGTCTGTGGTTTGTTTTTGTTTGCTCCATATAAACACAAATGCATCACTGCTGTTGGCTCAAGAACCTGAAAGGCCTCTGGGCGAATGTTTAGGCCTTTTCTGGTCACTTTATTGAAGCATCTGTACAAAATGAGCTGCAAAAGAACATCTAAACCGACTGGAAACAGTTAAAGCTGAAGAGCATCTGTTAGTTATTAACTCTAGCAGGAGAACTAGACAGTTCTTCACTGAAGAAAAAAGACTGCTAGATGTAATAGTGTTCTTTTGGCTCAAGATAAAGCTCCTTTACAGTTTGTTTGGCAGGTTATGAAATTCTGAAACTAGTAGAAAACACTTGATGAAGCTCTTCAATGCTCCTGACGTCTCTTTTTGCTTTAATGTTCACCACATGTTCTTCTGTATTGTAACTGCTGCTTTTTAACTCTCTTTTCTCTGATTGTCAGCGTCCTTTGGAGAAACCTGACGGTCTGGACGTATCAGACCAGAGCAAAGAACATCCTCAGCATCTGTGTGAGAAGTGTAAGGTGCTGGGATATTACTGCCGGCGCGTTCAGTGACCTCTGACAACCAAAGACGACCGCCACGTCCTCATCCGCCTCACTTTAGTTTGACAGTATTCGCTCATTCCTGACTTAAAACAGTGCTCCAGGTAAATGGGATTGAGGCAGTGTTTATGCATGTTGATTCCCACAGAAGATCTGTGACCTTGGACCACAAAACCAGACAAAAACTTTTTTTCATGCACCTGTCAAGTTTGAGATTTTGGGCTTTTTGGTGTTTCATAAAGTGTGTTTTCAGACTAGTGGAAAGAAAACACCCACAAAACACTGTTAAGTCTTTCTTTTATAGCACTTTATTTATTTGTGTGAATAGATTTCAATTACAATCCATATTTTTAAAGGCTGTGAGTTTTTTCTCCTACACCGAGCCATAAATCTCCACTTCAGGAGCTCTTACACACACCAAACTTTACATTTTTATTCCTGTCTATATTCTAAAGGTTTTTACACAGGAATTTGTTTATATATAATTTGCTTGATTTTATACATTTTTTTTCTCCCAAAAAAGTAAAAAAAAATATCGTTATAAGTATTTTCTGAATTTACCAAATGAGATACCCAAAATTCCCTGTGTAAAAACTTTTGACTCTTATATGTCAAAAAATTAAACAAATTTAAAACTAATTTCATCCAGTGTTTAGATTTTTGTACTATGCAAATTAGCGCATATTTCCTTAAATAATGCCTCATTTGCATATTTAAACCTAACATTTAAGAAAACTTGTAATACAAAAACTGTTTGAAATTATCAATGTAATCAATCAACTGAGTAAGAAAGGTGAAAACTATTTGTCTTTTTTTTTTTTTTTTTACCCCTATTCACCTGCATAATCTCACCTTAAGGGGAGACACTGCAGGCAAAAACACTTTTTTCATGCAGCTGTCAAGTTTGAGATTTTGGGCTTTTTGGTGTTTCATAAAGTGTGTTTTCAGACTAGTGGAAAGAAAACACCCACAAAATACTGTTAAGTGTTTCTTTTATAGCACTTTATCTATTTGTGTCAATAGATTTCAATTACAATACATATTTTTAAAGGCTGTGAGTTTTTTCTCCTACACCGAGCCATAAATCTCCACTTCAGGAGCTCTTACACACACCAAACTTTACATTTTTATTCCTGTCTATATTCTAAAGGTTTTTACACAGGAATTTGTTAATATATAATTTGCTTGATTTTATACATTTTTTTCTCCCAAAAAAGTAAAAAAAATATCGTTATAAGTATTTTCTGAATTTACCAAATGAGATACCCAAAATTCCCTGTGTAAAAACTTTTGACTCTAATATGTCAAAAAATTAAACAATTTTAAAACTAATTTCATCCAGTGTTTAGATTTTTGTACTATGCAAATTAGCGCATATTTCCTTAAATAATGTATCATTTGCATATTTAAACCTAACATTTAAGAAAACTTGTAATACAAAAACTGTTTGAAATTATCAATGTAATCAATCAACTGAGTAAGAAAGGTGAAAACTATTTGTCTTTTTTTTTTTTTTTTTACCCCTATTCACCTGCATAATCTCACCTTAAGGGGAGACACTGCAGGCAAAAACACTTTTTTCATGCAGCTGTCAAGTTTGAGATTTTGGGCTTTTTGGTGTTTCATAAAGTGTGTTTTCAGACTAGTGGAAAGAAAACACCCACAAAACACTGTTAAGTCTTTCTTTTATAGCACTTTATTTATTTGTGTGAATAGATTTCAATTACAATCCATATTTTTAAAGGCTGTGAGTTTTTTCTCCTACACCGAGCCATAAATCTCCACTTCAGGAGCTCTTACACACACCAAACTTTACATTTTTATTCCTGTCTATATTCTAAAGGTTTTTACACAGGATTTGTTTATATATAATTTGCTTGATTTTATACATTTTTTTCTCCCCAAAAAGTAAAAAAAAATATCGTTATAAGTATTTTCTGAATTTACCAAATGAGATACCCAAAATTCCCTGTGTAAAAACTTTTGACTCTAATATGTCAAAAAATTAAACAATTTTAAAACTAATTTCATCCAGTGTTTAGATTTTTGTACTATGCAAATTAGCGCATATTTCCTTAAATAATGTCTCATTTGCATATTTAAACCTAACATTTTATAAAACTTGTAATACAAAAAATATTTACAATTATCAAAGTAATCAATCAATTGGCTATTTAAGGCAATAACTATTAGTCATTTATTCACCATAGTCTCACCTTAAGTAAGTAGCACAGGTATATTAGTAGCAATAGCCAAAAATACATTGTATGGGTCAAAATGATCTTTTTTTTTTCTTTTATGCCAAAAATCATAATGATATTAAGTAAAGAGCATGTTCTATGAAGATATTTTGTAAATTTCCTACTGTAAATATATCAAAACTTCATTTTTGATTAGTAATATGCATTGCTAAGAACTTCATTTGGACAACTTTAAAGGCGATTTCCCTAATATTTAGATTTTTTTGCACCGTCAGATTGCAGATTTTTTTAAATAGTTGTATCACAGCCCAATATTGTCCTATCCTAACAAACCACACATTAATGGAAAACAATTTTTTCAGCTTTTAGACTTCCAAACTCTTATAACTGGTTTTGTGGTCCAGGGTCACAAATATCTTTGAATAATACATTTGTGGTTGTTAAAGTAAAACTGACATGTTCACACACTGCAAAAATGCTTTTCTTACTTAGATTTAGATTCTTAAATCAAGAAGGATTTTCTAGAGTAAAAATTATCTTCTTTTTTTCAGAAAAATACAATGATGTGAGTTTTTGCTTAGAACAAGAAAAGGTAGACAAAAAAATCTTATTTTAAATAGAAAACAAGATTTTTTTTTATTTTTTTTTACCCCATTGGCAGATTATTTTGCTTGTTTCAAGCATAAACGCACTTAATTCTGACTTGTTTTTTTTAAACAAGAAAATAATTGTTACTTGTCTAGAAAATCCGTCTTGATTTCAGAATTTGTAGATATTTTGGCTGGAAACAAGACAAAAAGTCTAAGTAAGAAAATAATTTTTGCAGTGCATGAGACAATTATGATTAAATCAATTAATTATTTTCTGTTGTAATGAACATTATGACACAGTTCATTGCTGATATTTTATTAACACTTTAAATATTTGTATTAAAATTGAGCCCCAGTTTTCATTTTAGTAGATTTGAATACACCATTCAGACTGATGTTTGAAATCAGGTTAGTTGCTGTGAATTCACATGATGTGAAAATGTCAAATATTCCTCTAAAGCATTTAATAAGCACATTTCAGGGCAACAATTTACAGTCAGGGCATCTTTGTCAAATGAATTGGCTGTAAAGTCTGAACTAATGTAAACTCTGGACTGTCAGAGACTCATTCCTGTTCTTCAGAACCCATTTAACTCTTTAAAAATACTGAATATGTACACGACAATGAGATGAAATGACATTCAAAGAGAGATCAACAGAAAATCCACTGACAAACAAACACTTACTGATGTTTGAGCTGCTGATTTCCCTCCAAAATGATGTCACTTCCTGTAGAGTGATGTCATCAATTAAATGGAATGTTTTAAAGAGGTTTTACAAAAGACTTGCAAAATAGAAAACCTGATACTGAAGACACAGGAGAAACCTATAAATTGATTAATAATAATAATTGTGGGATTAAAATGTTTTGTTTACAATATAATAATTTTTTATTTGATTTAAAATTCACCCCATAATAACTTAATTTGAATGATTGCAATCAGTGAAAACTTGTTATTTGTTCAGCATATGTGATGCACTGCAAAAAATTCTGTCTTGTTTCCAGCCAAAATATCTAACAATTCTTAAATCTATCAGGATTTTCTAGATGAGTAAAAATGATTGTCTTGTTTTTTTCTGAAAACAAGAAAATAATTTTTACTTGTCTAGAAAACCAAAACTTCTTGATTTACGAATTTTTAGATATTTTGGCTGGAAACAAGGCTTCAGAATATTAAATGCATTAATATCTATGAAATATTTGCATTTGGATGCTGTATAAGCTACATGGTTTGTGTAGTTCAAGTAATTCTGACACAATAGGACATTTGTTAATAATGCTGTTTTTGTGAATTTTTGCATATGATGTGATTTTATGATGCATCACTCAAGTGCCTGTTTATCACAATGATATCTGTGTATTTAGGTATAATATGAACAATAGTGGCAGAAATAGAGATCAGAACTTTAACAGTATTAAGACGTTTACTCAGTTAATTAAACAATGTGATGTTTGCACTGCAAAAAAACTTATCTAATTTAGTATTCTAGTCAAAATATCTTAAATTCTTAAATTAAGATGCATTTACTAAATAAGCATTTGAAGCACATTTTGCTTAAAACGAGACTAAATATCCTGTCATTTTGGTTATCTAATAAATGCATTTTAATTTAAGAATTTGAAGATATTTTTATTAGAAACAAGACAAAAAAAGTAAGATAAGCCTTTTTTTGCAGTGTGTTTATTCTGTTCTGAATGAAGTCTGTGCCTGTGCTTTTGAATACTGTCACTGCAAAAAATGCTTTTCTTAATCAGATGTTTTTGTCTTGTTTCCAGCCAAAATATCTAAAAAATCTCAAATCAAGGATTTTCTAGACAAGTAAAACTTATTGTCGTTTTCAAAAAAAAAAGTTTTTGCTTGAAACAAGCGAAATAATCTGCCAATTGGGTAAGAAAAATAATCTTGTTTCAAAATTACAGACAACTAGATTATTTTTCTTAACCAATTGGCAGATTACTTAGCTTTTTTCAAGCAAAAATGCACTTCATTTTGACTTTTTTTTTTTTTTTTAAACAAGACAATAATCTTTATTTGTGTAGAAAATCCTTCTTGATTTTAGAATTTTTAGATATTTTGGCTGGAAACAAGACAAAAAATCAAAGTAAGAAAAGCATTTTTTGCAGTGTTATCTCAGAAAAACACCTCAAAATGCATCTGAAAGATGCACAACACTGCAAAAAATGCTTTACTTACTTTGATTATTTGTCTTGTTCCCAGCCAAAATATCAAAAAATTCTAAAATCAAGAAGGTAAAAATTTGTCTTCTTTTCAGAAAAAAATAGTCAAAATGAAGTGTGTTTTTGCTTGAAACAAACTAAATAATCTGCCAATGGGGTAAAAAAAAAAGATCTTGTTTTCTGTTTGAAATAATATTTTTTGTTTGACCCCGTTGGCAGATTATTTTGCTTGTTTTTAAGCAAAAACACACTTCATTTGAACTTCTTTTAGATATTTTGGCTGGGAACAAGACAAAAAAAATCAAAGTAACAAAAGCATTTTTGCAGTGTTATCTCATAAAAAATGCATCTGAAAGATGCACAACACTGCAAAAAATGCTTTTCTTACTTTGATTTTTTGATTTTTTTTCCAGACAAATTATCTAAAAAATTCTTAGTAAAAGTAAAAAGTAAAAATTTGTCTTGTTTTCAGAAAAAAATAGTCAAAATGATGTGCGTTTTTGCTTGAAACAAGCTAAATAATCTGCCAATGGGTTAAACAAAATAATCTTGTTTTCTGTTTGAAATAAGATTTTTTAGTTTACCCCATTGGCAGATGATTTAACTTGTTCTAAGCAAAACTCACTTAATTTTGACTTGTTTTTTTCTGAAAACAATAAAATAATTTGTACTCGAAAATGAAGAATTTGTAGGTATTTTGGCTGGAAACAAGACAAAAAATCTAACTAAGAAAAGCATTTTTTGCAGTGAAACAGTTTTCAATCAAAGTGCACCTGGTCTGAAAGGATAAAACTCTAAATCTAATGTTGAAAATGAAGACCAAAAGCATTACTTTTGTGGTATTTTTAAACATCTATTGCTAAATCTGCATGTGCATGTATGCTTTCAAATGTAAAACCAATTTTTAAGACTGAAGTGCATTTGGATTCAAGCACAAACTTCTGAAGTGTGAATGCAGTTTTGTATGAGATTCAGATCATCAGCACTGCAGGAATGAATGACAGTAACTCAGACTGTGAAATATTAGCGCTCATATAAAGACAATGTGCCATTAATAACCTGTGAAATGTGCCTTATATTCTTTTTCTCAAGAGCAGAGTAAACTGTAAATACAAATAAACTACTACAACATCACGTCTTATTGCTCTCGGCTTTATTAATCAAACTCAGGCGACGAATACTGAAACACACTGGCCATAATTAATATTCTCATGCATTCCAGTTCCGTTCTCAGTCCACATTAAACCTCTGGTTGATGTTCGCCGCTCAAAAATGACCGGATTCCAAACAACTGCTTATAAATCTCTCATAATGCTAAATTATCACCAAATATTGGATTCAATCTTTTTGTCAACTTGTTTTCTTTCATTTAGGACTGGTTTTGTGTTTCTATTTGCTTCTGATTAATCGTAGGACTCATTTATCTGAAAGTAGGCACCTTGCTTTCGAGTGAAATTTTTTTTTTATGATTAATTTTCAAATTATGAAACAAAAAATTCCAAAATTTTGCACTGATTCTCACACTTGTGTGCTTTAATGTTTAATCAGGAAGTTTGCTTTTCAATGCTTTTGTTTTGTACAAAATTGCAAAAAGTCACACTTGCGGTGTTCCGGGTCAAAAATGACCCGACTCCAAACAATTGCTTATAAATCTCTCATTCTGCTAAATTATCACCAAATATTGGATTCAATCTTTTCGTCAACTTGTTTTCTTTCATTTAGGACTGGTTTTCTATTTCTATTTGCATCTGATTAATCGTTGGACTCATTCATCCGAAAGTGGGTACCTCATTTTTTAAGTGAAAAAAAATATTTTTTTATGAATAATTTTCACAATATTAAAATTTTCCAAATTTTTGCACTGATTCTCTCTTCTCATTTTCATGTTTAATCAGGAAGTTTGCTTTTCAATGCTTTTGTTTTGTACAAAATTGCAAAAGTCACACTTGCGGTGTTCCGGGTCAAAAATGACCCGACTCCAAACAATTGCTTATAAATCTCTCATTCTGCTATATTATCACCGAATATTGGATTCAATCTTTTTGTCAACTTGTTTTCTTTCATTTAGGACTGGTTTTCTATTTCTATTTGCATTTGATTAATCATACACCTCATTCATCTGAAAGTGGGTACCTTATTAAGTGAAAAAAATCTTTTTTTTTAATGAATAATTTTCACAATATTAAAAATATTCCAAATTTTTGCACTGATTCTCTCTTCTCATTTTCATGTTTAATCAGGAAGTTTGCTTTTAAATGCTTTTGTTTTGTACAAAATTGCAAAAAGTCACACTTGCGGTGTTCCGGGTCAAAAATGACCCGACTCCAAACAACTGCTTATAAATCGTTCATTTTGCTATATTATCACCAAATATTGGATTCAATCTTTTTGTCAACTTGTTTTCTTTCATTTAGGACTGGTTTTGTGTTTCTATTTGCATCCGATTAATCGTAGGACTCATTTATTTGAAAATAGGCAGCTTGAATTTGAGTGAAAAAAGACTTTATGAATAATTTTCACAATATGAGATAAAACATAAAAATGAGCAGTTTTCTTAGACTAGTATGCATTAACATTTAATCAGAAAGTTTGCTTTTAAATGCTTTAATTTTGTGTCAATTTGCACAAAAATCACACTTGTCAAAAATGGCCGGGTCAATCTTTTCCAGGTCACAACCAGAGGGTTAACACTTTTTTTTAGCAGTATAACCTGAGAATGACATTAAAAATGGCCTTAATTCACAGTTGATGTTACTGTACAGGAATAATGCATGTAAAAAAAAACAATCATTCTAACAGTATTCACTCATCCTCATGTCATTTCAAACCTGTATTGATTCGTTTTTTTTCCTTGGAAGAGAAAATAGTTTTTCCACACAGTACCGTTTCATAGTGACCGTGACTTTAAAACTGCATGACTGCAGAAGTGCTTTTATGCTGGTTTTTGCCTTTTCCGGTCACTATAAATTGTTGTTCATTGGAAAAGAATGGCTTGCCGATTCCTAAAAATTCTCCTTGGGTGTTGCATGGAAATTTGTAGCGTCACACAGGTTTGCAAAGACATGAAAGCGAGTAAATAAAGACTATTCCTTTAACCCAAAAGTGTCTTAAGTTTCACATTATGGAGCTTTTAGCCCTTGTGGACATGCAGTAGTCTGTGAATCCGCAGCAGGACAGTAGAAACGCGTGAAATGGCTGGACTCGTGACTCTACTTGAGTTCTCCACAGTCGGTGACGCTGATTCTCTTGGCGGTTCTTCCCGAGCGAGAGCCCAGCGCTTCCACCTTCCTCACCACATCCAGACCGTCTTTAACGCTGCCGAACACCACGTGACGCCCGTCCAGCCTGCAAAACACATGCTTAACCTCACAAACGCTCATTCAAATTCACATCAAATCAAAGTAGATTGACGAAGATGATTCATGTACCACTCAGTTTTGACTGTGCATATGAAGAACTGGGATCCATTCGTGTTTGGTCCGGCATTAGCCATGGACAGAATACCTGAACACACAAAAACATTATAATTAAGGGTTATAACGATATCCAGACAGCTGCTGATTTAAATGCATATTTCAGAATCAGAATTAGCTTTATTCGGCAAGTGTGTGCAAAAACACAAGGAATTTTTTTTTTTTTTAAAGGAGTTCCTGATACATACATGCATAAATATGTGAGAACAGAAAGAACATTTAAATAGGTAAGACTAAAGAAAAAAAATTAAAATAAATCATAATAATAATGTGGCATGAATCTGGGTCATAGACGTTAAGATGTCCACATAAAAAGAAATGTACAAAAGTGATTTAATGTCCATAGAAAGCACATTAAATGCAAGTAAAGTACTTTTAGGGTTTCAAAAACGTTTTTGGAGTATAAAATGTCTAAATGTGGTTGAAATAATGTTACATTGTCAATCAGTGTAACAATATTTATGTAAAAACTCAAACAACATGCTTATTCTGACTTGTGCATATTAAAATATAACAACTAATAGGGGAGCATATTCAATTTTATTGTGTTTTAAATGAGTAATAAATTCTTACTGACAAATGGGAAAACCTAGGATAGTGGAAAATTGTAAAAATGTAGAATTACAACTAATTAGTATCTTTTAATATGTCATAAATTGATTTTTGTTGTAAATATGCCTGACAAGGTTGTTACACTAAATGACATTTTAGTGGGTGTCTTCTGTAAAGTAGAGTAACATGTATGATATTTATTTTTGGCTCAGAAAAACAAAGACAAAAATGCAATGAAATTAAACAAAAATTAAATATTTTTTTTTTTAGAAAAACAACAACATTTTAAAGCAGCATTACACTTATTGTTTTTATGCTTAAATGCTTAATAGTTGATAATAGTTATAGTATATCTATCTAATGTTGAAAAAGTAGTAAGTAAAAATAAAAAAGTAGTGTCACTTTAGTATTAATTATGTACTATTACTGTATAGTATTACTTGGAGAGCAATTGCTAATTTTTCTATACATTTTTTCAGAATTTTTAGTTTAAGTTTTAAAAATTTTGTAGTGCTTTTGTCATTTATTACTATTTTTTTATATTTCTATTTGTTTTTATTTCAGTTTTGAGCTTGTATTGTTTCAGTATTTTCATTTAGGTTTTAGTAATGTTGTGCTTTGTCATTTTTATTGTTTTAAAAAATATTTCTATTTAGCTTGATTTTTTATTTCAGTTTTAGTTCTTATGTAACTAGCTTTTATTTGTATATTTTTAAGTTATTTTATTAAGGTTTAGTAATTTTGTTGTGCTTTTGTCATTTTATTAGCTTTTTTTAATTCTGTTTAGATTTATTTATTAGATTTGTAAGCTCAAGTTTTGAGTTGAGTTTTGAGTTTGTTTTGTTGTGCTTTTGTCATTTTTATTTCTGTTTAAATATATTTTATTTCAGTTTTGAGCTTTTTTTCAGTATTTTAATTTAGTCATTTTGTAAAACAATTTCTATTTAACTTTATTTTTTTTATTTCAGTTTTAGTTTTAATGTAACTAGCTTTTATTTAAGGTTTAGTTATTTTGTGGTGCTTTTGTAATTTTTTTTAGCATTTTTAAAAAGGTCTATTTCACTTTTTTTAAATGTAATTAATATAAACGATAAATGAAGTTTTCAGTTTGTTTTAGAACTTTATTTTATTCAAGTTAGTTACCAAAGCAACATTTCTAATTTACTTTTTTATATGTATGCTTTCATATAATATTTGTATTTTGTTTTAGCTTTATTTCAATTAACAAAAACAATTTGAATAGTTTTAGTAAAAAGTAAGACTGGACTTTTAACAGCTCTTATAGCGCCATCTAGAGGCTCATACGTGTTCCTACAGACAATCTGAAGATCAAGAAGATCTTTAAACAGATCTGTAAACTAAACAATGAACAAACATTCAGAATGAAAAACATTCATAGACTAAAGAATGAAACACAGCATCTAATAAACAAAAAAAAAAGCAAAAACTCCTAAAGAGCAATCAGGTGAGTTTTACCTGGTCCAGTGTGTTTAAGCCTAAAGTTCTCATCTGGAAATCTGGGACCATAGATGGACTTTCCTCCGGTTCCATTGTGATTAGTAAAATCTCCTCCCTAAGACAAACAAATGAATGGAAACACATGAGGCATACACGTGTTTTTCACTGAATCACACATAAGCACATGCAAGAAACATCTGAGACATAACATTAGCACATAAGAAACAAAAGACGTCATTAAATGCGAAATTAGTCATGTATGATTAATCCGGCTCTTCTGTCAGGACAAGAAAAGCAAGTCATTAAAAGAGATTTTGTAACATGAACCATGCAACTGGATACAATTCATCCGTTTCCACTATTTCAGATTGCAGCACGTTACACTGCTGTCATATAAACACAACACCCAAATATAGATTAGACTTTTTGGCCATATTTCTGTGCTTCTGTGGACAAAGCATTGAGCGAAAGCCGAGCCCAGCAGCGTAATGCAGCTCATGCAGGCGTGTGTGATCTTGAAGAGGAGCAGCTCACCTGACACATGAACTGAGGAATTACTCTGTGAAAGATGGAGCCCTTGTATCCGAATCCATGCTCACCTGTGCACAGAGCTCGGAAGTTTTCTAGAAAACACATGGGAGCAAATCCATGCTAATGTAATACACGCATATGCAAAATAGTAAAGACAATATAAGAAACATAAAGCATTTTCAAACACTTACCTGCTGTTTTAGGCACAACATCCGCATTCAGCTAAAGTTCAGGAAGAGAACATAATTGTAAAATAATGATATTGCAAAGTAAATACATTAGAAACCACAGCGGTATTTTTTTGAACATTTCAAAAAATTAAATGCAAATTTATTGCATTAAATTGCATAAAGAGAAGCATTATAAATTTAAAATATTTTCGATGTTTTGTTTAAAGTGCTTGTTCTTTCTGCTTGAAAGATATCGAATCTCAAGAACATCTTTTTTTACAATTGTACTATGGTGAAATACTTCTGGGAGAGACTGTATGAGTGGCTGTAGACGAAAAATCGAACACCTTTGTCATTTTCATTAGTTTTTTTAAAATAATTTTTTAGTTTGAGTTTTTAGTAATTTAGTTGTGCTTTTGTCATTATCATTATTTAAAATAATATGTTTAGCTTTATTTTTTATTTGACTCAATAATAGTTTTTAAAAGATTTCTATTTAACTTTATTTTTATTTCAGTTTTAGTTTTAATATTAATATACACCTATTTTTTATATTTCTGTTTAGATTTATTTTTATTTAAATTGAGGGGATTTTCAGTTTAATTTTGTTTCACTTTCAGTCATTTTTCTTCAGTTTTTAGTTAATTTTCCAGCTTTTAAGTTTGTCATTTTGATATGCCTTTGTCATTTTCATTATTAAAAAATATATTTAGCTTTATTTTTTTATTTAACTTTAAGTTTTAGCGATTTTGTTGTGCTTTTGTCATTTTTAGGTTTTTAAAAGATTTCTATTTAACGTTATTTTTAGTTTTAGTTCTAATATTTATATACCCATTTTTTATTTTTTGTTTATTTATTTTTTTTACTTTAGTTTTTACTCATTTATACTGCTTTCATCATTTTTAAAAACATTTATATTTCTCTCTTTATATTTATATTCAATTATTATAAATAATCACCGGTTATGATAATGCTTGTACTTTCTGCTTAAAAGATATCGAGTCTTAGGAACTTTTTTTTTTTTTTTTTAACAATTGTACTATTGTCAAATACTTCTGGGAAAGACTGTATGAGTGGCTGTAGACGAAAAATCGAACACCTTTGTCATTTTCATTAGGTTTTTTTATATATATTTTTGAGTTTGTTTTATTCTTTTTTTTTTTTAGTTAGATTTTTTAGTAATTTTGTTGTGCTTTTGTCATTTTTATTATTTAAATTAATATGTTTAGCTTTATTTTTTTATTTAACTTTAACGCTTTTGTCATTATTAGTTTTTAAAAGATTTCTATTTAACTTTATTTTTTATTTCAGTTTTAATATTTATATACCTTTTTTTTTTTTTTACTTTCGTTTTTACTAAATTTTACTGCTTTTGTAATTTTTATTAGCTTTAAAAAACATTTATATTTCTTTCTTTATATTTATATTCAATTATTATACATTTTCACCGGTTATGATATTGCTTGTACTTTCTGCTTAAAAGATATCGAATCTTAGGAACATCTTTTTTTTATTTTATTTTTTTTTACAATTGTACTATTGTCAAATACTTTATGACAGAGATTGTATGAATGTTTGAAGACGAAAAATTCAACACCTAACTTTGACTATCACATTGTTAAATTTGGTATCTTCATGCAAAACAAAGAAATTTTTTTGTGATAATATGTTGACTGTAGCAAAGTTTTACATACAAAAATGTAGATTTGTTAAAGTTTATCTTTGTGTCACAGCATTTAAAAAAATTTATTTCAATCCACAAAACATTTAAAATCAAAAGTGCCTTAAAGTTCTCTAAACTTTTGTCAACTTATTTGGATTTATTTTGTGTTAAATTAATTTTTTATTTTTGTACTATTTTGTTTATTATATGCTGCTTAGATGTAGTGTTTAAAACGAAAGACGACGATAATGCCTGTTTGTTATTTGAAGGTTTAATAAAAAAATAAAAAAAAAGGTTATGATAATGCTACTATAGCGAAGGCTGAGCTCATGAATATTAATTAGCTCGAAACTTTCTCTATGGCTCTGGCCGTTACTTTAAAAACTAAAGCCACGCGTTCTAATTAATATTCATAAGCGCTAGCGTCCAGCGTCCATCAGCCAATCAGACAGACTAATCTGGACGAACGTCGCTTTACGTCATTAATATTCATAAGCTAAACCTCAGAGCCTTCAGCATAGTAGAGTTCGTAATTCCTCTAACACTTACTTCGAAGGTGACTCTACCGAGAGGTTCGTTATCCGCCGCGAGGTCGAAGAACACCATCGGGTTGTTGTTGGCTTGAGCTCCGGTGGCGTACATCCGCGCCGCGGTGAACGCCAGCGAACAGAATTTAACCCGGTTGCTAATGAATAACATGCTGACTCCGGTTATCGACTGCTGCTGCTGCCGCCGTTGAGTTAATACTGACACACAGGAAGAGCTGAACACTCACACGGAAGCGTTTAAGAGCGAACGGGTTTGTGTCAGTCACATGTTGATTCACAAACCTAAATAATAGATGAGTATGTGAAGAATGTGAAATGAATCTAAAATAATTATACACTTATGTAAGATACATTATACAACCTCAAAATTAAATACAACTAAATTTAAGTAACATGTTAAATATCAAATATTACAAGTAAAATAAATGTAAATAAAAAAATACCTCACGAATGTAGCTATAAATATTAATATAAAAACAAAAATAGATGTAAGTTCATGACTACAGTAAATACTTTTTAGTAAATATTTATAAAAAAAAAATAAGTTCAAAAGTATTAAGCCTCAAATAAATAAAATAAACCCTTAGACACATGAATTGTAGTTTAAGTTTTAGTAATTTTGTTAGGCTTTTTTTGTGTGTGTGTGTATATATATATATATATATATATATATATATATATATATATATATATATTTCTATTTAGTTTTTTTCAGTTTTGAGCTGATATTATTTCAGTATTTTTTTGTTTTAAGTTTTAGTAATTTTGTTGTGCTTTGTCATATTTTTAAATTATTTTTTTATATTTCTATTTAGATTTTTTTTTCAGTTTTAAGCTGATATTTTTCAGTATTTTATTTTGTTGTACTTTTGTCATATATTTATTTTTACATTTGATTTAGATTTACTTTAAGTTTTAAGCTGATATATTTTAAGTATTTTTTAGTTTAAGTTTTAGTCATTTTGTTGTGCTTTTGTCATTTTTTTATATTTTAAGTTAGATTTATTTTATTTTAGTTTTAAAATAATATGTTTTAAGTATTTTTTAGTTTAAGTTTTAGTAATTTTGTTGTGCTTTCGTAATTTGTTTTGTATTTAAAAATATATATTTTATTTAGATTTATTTTTATTTTGGTTTTAATTTGATATTTTCATTTTTTTTGTTTAAGTTTTAGTAACTTAGTAGTTTTTGTAATAAATATTTATATTTATTTTTATTTCAGTTTTGAGCTGATATTTTTTCAGTTTAAGTTTTAGTAATTTTGTTAGGCTTTTTTTGTGTGTGTGTGTATATATATATATATATATATATATATATATATATATATATATATATATATATATATATATATATATAGTTTTTTTCAGTTTTGAGCTGATATTATTTAAGGTTTTTTTTGTTTTAAGTTTTAGTAATTTTGTTGTGCTTTGTCATATTTTTAAATTATTTTTTTATATTTCTATTTAGATTTTTTTTCAGTTTTAAGCTGATATTTTTCAGTATTTAATTTTGTTGTACTTTTGTCATATTGTTTTTTTTTACATTTTATTTTGATTTACTTTTAGTTTTAAGCTGATATATTTTAAGTATTTTTTAGTTTAAGTTTTAGTCATTTTGTTGTGCTTTTGTCATTTTTAATTTTTAAAAAAAATATTTTAAGTTAATTTATTTTTATTGTAGTTTTAAAATATGTTTTAAGTATTTTTTAGTTTAAGTTTTAGGAATTTTGTTGTGCTTTCGTAATTTGTTTTTGTATTTAAAAATATATATTTTATTTAGATTTATTTTTATTTTAGTTTTAATTTGATATTTTCAGTTTTTTTTGTTTAAGTTTTAGTAACTTAGTAGTTTTTGTAATAAATATTTCTATTTAGATGTATTTTTATTTTAGTTTTAAGCTGATATTTTTCAGTTTTTTTGTTTAAGTTTTAGTAATTTTGTTGTGCTTTTGTCATTTTTTTAGTATATTGGTAAAAAATATTTCTATTTAGATTTATTTTTATTTCAGTTTTGAGCTGATATTTTTTCAGTATTTTATTAGTTTAAGTTTTAGTCATTTTGTTGTGCTTTTGTCATTTATTGAAGTAGGCTATTTAAAAAATATATTTTCAGATTTTTTGTTGTTGATTAAGTTTTAGTCATTTTGTTGTGCTTTTGTAATTTAAGTATTTAAAAACTATATATTTTTAGATTTAGGTTTAGTTTTAAGCATATAAGTTTTAAGTATTTTTGTTTTTTTCAAATCATTTTGTTGAGCTTTTGTCTTTTTTATATTTTTCAAAAAATATATATCTATTTAGATTTATTTTTATTTCAGTTTTAAGCTTTTTTTTACTATTTCTTAAGTTTAGGTTTTTCATAATTTTACGATATTTCTTCAGTAATTTTTGTGCTTTTGTCATTTTTATTTTAGGTTTATTTGTATTTCAGTTCAGTTTGAGTAATTTTGTAGCGCTTTTGTCATTTTTTATTATTCTTTTTTTTCAGTTAAAGTTTTAATATTTATGTATCTAGCTTTCATTTTTTTAGATTTTTTATTTAGGTTTTAGTAATTTTTTGTAATTAAATTATTCTAAATGCTAAATTAAGTTTTCAGTTTGTTTTAGTAATTTTATAAGATGCATGAATTATTAAATAAAAATAATAAATAATACATGTGAATGAATATAAAAATGATTTTTAAAAAGACTTTAGTCATGGCAAAAATGAAATGCGAACTGAATGTTAGTAAATGATCATCCACTAAAAGCAGTTCATGAACTCACAGAGTCAATAATTAAGCATAATAACACAAATATCAGTCAAAAGTGCGTGGAGCTGGAGATTAGAGATGAGTTTATTGAGTTTTGGTCTGTTGAGGACATCATTAAAGCACATACAGATCTGCAAAAATCACAATCAAATGCTTTATTTCTGCTTCACACAGTGAGAGTCACCATAAACATTCATCTTCATGGGAACAAACAGAAAACCCATTTCCTGTGTGAATGAGCTGTGTCTTAGTCTAGTTAAAGCAGAAAACAGACATCAGATATGGAGATGATTTGATAGATAAAGGTGATTTAGAATCCGATATTAAAATCATTCGTCTTTTTCATAAAAAAGGGAAGACTCGTGTCACATAGTTCAAAATGATTTGCACGTGTATATTTTTTTGCTACGCGACGTATTCATCAGAACAGGCATTCAAGTGTACGAACAATAAAAAATAATTTACCAAAGCAAAAAATAATATTAAAAACCAATTCAAATGGCCGTTAGCTTTTACATACAGCTGCCCTTTCTGCACATAAACAAACCTGGAGAGATTTATTTCACATAAGGCTGTTATATTTACTTGTACATATTAACAATATTTCTCATATTAACATCAAGCTCTGTATAGAGATAAAATATCCTCAGCTGAGCCTCCGACAGCGTTTCTTAAACGGAAGTGTATTTTTGGAGCATTTCATGTATCCGTCTGGATGTAAACACAGGCTGCGTTCACAATTACACAACATTTTTTATGATGCATAAAGTTTGAAAATCTAGTATAGTTCACACACACTATTGTCATAATTCTGAGATGAAACCTTCATTTATGAAAGTCAAAATGACTTGAAAAGTTATAATTACATACTCAGCCCTAATGATATTAAAAAAAAGTCAAAATTAGAACATAAATCAAAATTATGACATACTAATTCAAAATTACAATCATTTCTAACTTACTGTGACATATGTGACCCTGGACCACAAAACCAGTCATAAGGTTAAATTTGACAAAACTGAGATTTATACATCATATGAAAGCTCAATAAATAAGCTTTTTATTGATGTATGGTTTGTTAGGATAGGACAATATTTGGCTGAGATACATCTATTTGAAATCAGAAATCTGAGGATGCAAAAAAATCAAAAAGACTGAGAAAATCACCTTTAAAGTTGTTCAAATTAGGTTCTTAACAATGCATATTACTAATCAAAAATTACATTTTGATATGTTTACAGTAGGAATTTTACAAAAAATCTTCATGGAACATGAACTTTACTTAATTTCTTAATGATTTTTGGCATAAAATAAAAATTTTTTTTTTTGACCCATACAATGTATTTTTGGCTATTGCTACAAATATACCCCAGCGACTTAAGACTGGTTTTGTGGTCCAGGGTCACATATTTTTGACTTTTTATCACATAATTTCAAATTTTATCTCATAATTAGGGTTGGAAAATGTCCAGTAAATTTCGGAAACTTTCCAGGATTTTTTGGAATCTTCCTTTAAATCATAATTTTAGCCTAGAATGTGATAATTTCACATTTTATCTCATAATTATGACGTCATAATTTCAACTTTGTTCTAATTATGAGACAAAAAAGTCAAAATTAGAAGATAAGTCAAAATTATGACATAATTCATAATTACAAGACAAAAACTATATAATTTATATCATAATTTTAACTTTTTCTTAATTCTGTCATATTTTTGACTTTTATCTCATAATTATAATTATGACTTACTGTCTTAATTTCAACTTAGTGTCATAATTTAGACTTTTTATTTTATAATTTCAACCTAGTATGTCATCACTTTAAATTTGATCTCATGATGTCATAATTTAAATTTTTTAATCTCATAACTGATTTGTCATAATTATGACATACTCGGTCCTAATTATGAGGTAAAAAAGTCAAAATTAGAACATTAATCAAAATTATGACACACTAATTCAAAAATTCATTTACTTGTCATAATTTTGACTTTTTATCTCATAATTTCAAATTTTAAAACTTTAAATCTTATAATTGACTCCAAATTAAGAGATAAAAAAGTCAAAATTAGAACAAAAGTCAAAATTCTGACAGTAATTGATAATTACGAGACAAGTAGTTTTTTGCCTTTTTATCTCGTAATTTTAGCGTAATTCTGACTTTTTGTCAGAATTTAGACTTTTTATCTCATAATTTCAAATTTCATCTCATAACATCTTATAATTATGATGTCATTTTGACTTTTATCTCATAATTACGATTTACGACATTTTCAAATTAGTGTCATAATTTCAACTTTTTTATTTTATAATTGTCATAATTATGACATAGTCATAACAATGAGATAAAAAGTCAAAATTATGACATACTAATTCATAATTATGAGACATAATTATGCCTTTTTATCTCATAATTTTAACCTTATTGTCAATTTAACCGCAGCGTCATAATTCTGACTTTTTGTCATATTTTTGACTTTTATCTCATAATATTATCGTTTCAATTTACTACATCAGATTTTTGCCTTTTTTTCTTATAATTTAAAATTTTATCTCATAATTATGACTTATGTCATAATTTGGACATAGCTTATAATTGTCATTTTGACTTATTTCATAATTTCAACTTTTTTTATCTTATAATTGACATAATTGTCATAATTATGTCATACTCAGTCCTAATTGTGAGATAAAAATACATTTTAACCTTATTGTCAATTTCAATGCAGTCATAATTCTGACTTTTTGACGTCATATTTTTCATATTTTTGTCATATTTTTGACTTTTTATTTCATAAGTTATAATCTTGACTTTTATCATTTATTTCAAATGATAAATTGTATCATAATTTCACATTTTATCTCATAATTTTGATTTAGCTCATATTTATGTCATCATTGTGACTTTTTATCTCATAATTACAACTTATCATAATTTGTATTATTAGTATGTAATAATTTAAACTTTTTATTTCATAATTATGACGTCATAATTACATTTTTTAATCTTGTCATAATTATGAGATAAAAAAAGTCAAAATTAGAACAGAAGTAAAAATTATGACATACTAATTCATAATTATGAGACTAAAAAAATATGATATAATCAGTTTTTTTGCCTTTTTATATCATCATTTGAACTTTTTGGCAATTTCGATGTAGCATCATAATTCTGACTTTTTGTCATATTTTCGACTTTTGTCATAATTATCTATATACTTCTAATTTTAATTTACTCTTATAAATTTGACTGTTTATCTCATAATTTCACATTTATCTCGGAATTTTATTTTAGTATGTCATAATTTCAAATTATATCTCAAAATTATGATGCCATTATTTTGACTTGAATTACGATTTAGTCATAATTTCAATTTAGTATGTCATAATTGTAACTTTTTATCTCATCATTTCAAATTTTTAGCATAATTATGACTTGTGTCATAATTATGATGTAATTATTTTGACTTTTATCTCATAATTGTGACAGTCATAATTTCAACTTAGTCATCATTTCGACTTTATCTCATAACTGACATGTCAAGTTTTACAATTATGGCATAATTAAAAAATTTTTTAATCTCATATCTTTTAGTCATAATTTTGATTTAGCATGTCATAATTTTGACAATAATGACTTTCTTATGTGGCAGAAATGGGCTTCCTTAGTGGGCAGAAGAGGTTTCTTTTTAAATCTAATTTTTCTAATGTTTTTATGAAACAGTATGCAGTATATTATTGCATTCTGAACGCAGCCCATGTCTTTCCCACACTCTTGTAATGAGACATGGATGACCAACCAAAACAAACGTATTCACAAATATTTACAAGAGCTTCTCAAAAATGAAACAACTGCATTCTGAACAGTAGTGAACTAGACGGGTAATCGGGGAACCGTTTTTTCCCTTTATGTTTCCAAGCAATGTGATTCGTTTGGAATAAGAGCTGTGCTTGGACTGAACAAAAAGAGCTTATGAGACGTGGAGGAGTAACACGGACACAGTACGACAGCGGACGGATGTTTGTCAGGCTCTTCGTATCAAAATCAAACCAAGTAGAAAAAAGCTAGCACATGTATATTGACCAGATTCAGACTCGTGTGGTAAAAAAGCTGCAAAGGTGATTTCAGCTCTGACCAACCTTTGAAAAACATTAAGCGATCTTCCAAACGCTTTCCGTCATTCTGATAAAAACAAGGAGATAATGGTTATCGTCGGCGGCCGTCCGTCTGTCCACGCTGGTTTTGAAATCTGT
>NC_133382.1:41794967-41939089 GCF_049309525.1 Garra rufa
AAATTAAGTTGTTACATTAAAGTATTATATATAAATTGGTTTGGCATATAGCTTTTATCCATTAGTTTAACCTTTAACCTATTTCCTGAGCATGCAAAACACATTTTTTATATATATTTTCTGAAGATAAGTAGCGTAAATAATTTAATTTGCAAAAAACTACAGCATACATAACACTAAAGAAAAATGGTGTAAATAATTTAATATATATTTGCAAAAACAACTATAGCTTGCAAAAATGGCTATGTTTAATATTTTCTGAAGATAAGAAGTATAAATAAGTAATTCATATTTTCTGAGCATGCAAAAACAACTATATTTTTATATTTTGTAAAGATAAGTGGTATAAATAATTTAATTAATATTTTCTGAGCATGCACACTCTATTTTTATATTTTCTGAAGAGAGGTAGTATAAATAATTGAATCAATATTTTCTGAGCATGCAAAACAACTACAGCATGCAAACACAACTATATTGCAAAAATGCAAACTAGATAAGTGGTATAAATAATCTAATTTAGATCATTTTTTTATTACATTTAGTTAAATTTAGATGATTAAATATTTACATTTTAATATTGATTAAATATTAATATAATTAAATAAAGTTGTTACATTAAACTATTTACTCATTATATATATTTGTCTCTCATATTATCTTTATCCATTAGTTTAACCTTTTTAATAATCTTGTTTGACAAATGTTACTTCATTAATATATTACTTTTTTGAATGGCAGTTACTTTATTTGTATTAAGTGGCATTTTAATTCATGCAGAAATGTAATCATTTAATTAAAATAATAAATCAAATAATTTAAATGATTGAATATTTTAATTTACTATTTTAATTAAATAAAACAATTAAACAATTTAATAACATAGTTTAATGAAGTAGTTACATTAAAATCATTAAATTATATTTTAAAATTTACATAAAATACTAAAAATGTAACATTTTAAATAGTAAAAATGGTATATATTATAATAATAATAATTTGTAAACATTAAAATATTTAATTCAAAAAAGTAAATAATTAAATAATTTAGCTCAAAGCAAAAGAGAAACTGATCAAATATAAAGAACAATTGATTCTGAAATCTGATTTTATAATAACGTAAATAGCAATGAAAATTGCATATAAAATGATAAAGTTGAATAATTTTGGAGCCCACTGTACATACATGAGTACAGACTGTTGCCATGGAATATGATCAACATTATAAGTCTTTTACATTCCTGAGAGGATGGAAACTGTAAATGAACCTAAATCCTCTTAATCCACAAAGTTAATTCATGAAGAATGAATCAGCTAAATTCTTTCATGTTGAAGAGAATTAACTTCATGTCAAACACAATGCGCTTTAAACATCAATGCAAAAACTCTGTTGAACCAAAACATGTGGAATTAAAGTTAAAATGGAAGCTAAAATGAAATTAAGGTAAAAACTGTGGGAGTATCATGGTTCTTTGGTGCATTGAACTACTTTGTAACAATAGATTTCTCTATATTCACTGTGTTTTAATAATTTCATCTCACTTCGATGAAGAAGACAGCCCAAAAATTGGCCCAGGCTGGAGATTCGCTGAGAGCGCCGTGACTGGCCAGGTGTGTCCCTTTAACGGTGATGACAGCATGAGCCACGCCCATTATCAGCACACCCAACAGGAAGTACAGCGGCTGAGACGAACCCAACAACAGAAACCCTGCAAACACAAAAGAAACATCACTGTAACGGTCCAAAGCTGTGAAACTTGACTCAACACAAAGATATGAACACAAACAGGTTAGCAGGGACATCTAGATGACATCTATTCTCCATAATCAAAGCTGTGACAGAAAATACTTGCATTATGTAACTATTAACAGGTTTAGAAATTAATTATTCCGAAAATGCAAAAAAAAAAAAAAAAAAAAAAATGAAGAATGGGGTAAGTTGACCCACTCCCTGTATCTAGGCAATTGTACACTTTTACTGTCATGTGATCATGTATTTTGAAATCACACATAGTAGAGACGAATGATAACAGAAAAGCTACTATTCCAAGAATCTTTTGACGAAAATGTTTATTAGTTTCAGTGACATTTATTGTTTTATTCTAGTTCAGTTTTTATTTAAGTTGATTTTTTATTTTATTTATTTTTTCTCGCCAAACTCTTTGTTTAGTCTGTTTTTGGGAAGGTTAAAACTTTGGTGTTTCAATTAAAGTTTAAAAATTAAACTTCATTTGACAACCTATGACAGTTAATATAATTAGATTTGTATATTAAATTTGTTTTTCACTGACTCCTAAGAAGCCATCATTTTAGAACCCGTTGTCATAGATACATTCAAATAATTAAAATGATAGGAAACATCCTAAAATTACTTCCTCATTTTATCTCATCCTGAGGACCACATAAGTAAAAAATGTCTCATCTTATCCCAATTTCCCCTACATTTACATGACGATGATTATAATAAAAATGGAAACGTTCTGTGTACAGATAACAATGTTGTCAAAATAAAAAAACGGCTAAAAGCTATGTATAATAAATAAAACGTTTTAATTTTTTAGTCGAAAACATCATCTTAATGCCCCCTATAGCTAAAAGTAGATTTAAAAATAAAATAAAATAAAGGTTTTACATTTAATGATTATGATATAAGTTTCATTTGGTATCTTTTTAAACTAATTTCTGTATTTTGATGGGCATGTTTGAAGAATTTTGCTTCCAAACAGGGAAAGTTAGAGGGTTTACTTATCTGTTTTTAATTGTTTAGCTGTTTTTATCAGGCCATGGTTTCATTTATTGTTTTTCATGGTTTCGGCTAATGTTTTGGGGTATATTTGGGTATTATATGTGACCCTGGATTACAAAACCAGTCTTCAGCAGCATGGGTATATATTTGTAGCAATAGCCAGCAATACACTGTATGGGTCAAAATTACACATTTTTCTTTTATGCCAAAATCATTAGGATATCAAGTAAAGATTATGTTCCATTAAGACATTTTATAAACTTCCTACCATAAATATATCAAAATGTAAATTTTGATTAGTAATATGCATTGCTAAGATGTTCATTTGGATAACTTCAAAGGCAATTTTCTAAATATTTAGATTTTTTTGCACCCTCAGATTTTTAAATAGTTCCATCTCGAACGAATATTGTCCTATCCTAATAAACCATACATCATTGGAAAGCTTATTTATTCCAAAAAACAAACAAACAAACTAACCATTATAACTGTTTCGTGGCCCAGGGTCACAGGTATTATTTGTTATATCTGTTATTGTTTGATAATGCAATAATTCCTTCTTCCAAAACAAACTTCTCCCATGGGAGACAACCTTAGCAACTAGTAATATAATCATATATTTCTATTTAAAAAAATAAAAGTATCACATAGTTCATGTTTTTTTTGTTATTGCTTTGTTCTGTTAAATGTTTTTTAAAACATGATTCTGATTATTATATAAAATATTAAAAGATCTTTTATTCTCATTTAGCAGTTTTGACCCCCATCTCTGTTGGTTTCTCCCTGAAAGACGAGTCAGTGGCTAGAGTGCTGCAGGAAACTGGATCTGCCCAATGGGAGGGAAGCACCCAGATCGAACCCGGTCGCTATGACAACCACCGCCACAGGAGTGCCTCGGTAATTTGGATATTAAAGGGATAGTTCAAATAAAATTACAATTCTGTCATCATTTGCTCACTTGTTCCAAACCTGAGTTTCTTTCTTAAGTTAAACTGTAAAATAAGACATGTTGAACAATGCTGGAAACCAAACCGTTTCTGGTCCTCCATAGTAGTTTTGTCCTTACTAAGTCTATCCAAAGTAGACTGTCAACTGTTTAGTCTTCATTATTTTGCATTCAGCAGATCATACAGGTTTGGAACAATTTCTAAACTATCCCTTTAACTCCAGCCAACGTCTGAAAGCTTATAAAGCTTATATATAAAAAGAAGCCAGTCTGTTTGCACAAATGCAATATTTTGGTTTCTTTGTCAGTGTTAAAACCCCTGGACTGCATGACTAAACAAGTCAACCATTTGTTTCGAATGCACATTTTCCAAAACACTCCCTATTAATGACATTACACACCTCCATACAGCATACAGGCCGTTGTAAATGGAATGAAAACATCAAAACACACTTTGAATGTTTTCTAGACTCTGAGCATCTTAAATCAAAATGCAAATATTTTCAGACCAAAGCAACAATGGATACAAATTTGTATTCAGTTGTTAGTAATTTCCCAACGCACCATGAACTTTTCATAAAACCGCGATTAATTGCATCCAAAATAAAAGTTTTTGTGTAAATAATATATGTGTGTGAACTGTGTGTATTTATTATGTTACGTTTATGTATTAAATATATTTATCATATAAATCATATGAATATAAACATATACATGCAAATATTTTCTTTATATATGCTTAATAAATATACACAGTACATAGACAAATATTATATAAACAAAACAAAACCTTTATTTTGGATGCGATTATTCATGATTAAGTTCGTTTAATCATGATTATTATTCGTTTAAGTTGCTTACATTCTTTAAAAAAAGTTACGAAAATAAAGATACGTTTTTTTGCAAAGAAAAAAATGCAATTTCAATCTTTTTACTTAAATACTTCACATTTCTTTGTAATTATTAATGAGCAATTTCAGAGTGAAAACTGTTTTAAAGTTGTTGTTTTCCCCTCAGATATGAATGGATGAATGTAAAAAAAAGAAATTATATTTTGCATAAAGAAAACAAAGCCTTACACATACTGTATATGCATGTATGCCAATTTCATTCAGGAAAAATCTCGTAATGTATTTTACTTTTGAGAGTCTTTGTAATTCCCCTAACTATTCTCATTAAATCAGTAAAGCACTAAACCGTTACTATACTGTTTAAATCAGGGGTGCCCAACTACCTACCTGCAGACTTTAGTTCCAGCCCTGCTCCAACACAGCTGTCTGTAATTATCAAGTGCTACCTAACAGATTAATTAGCTGGTTCAGGTGTGTTTGATTAGGGTTGGAGCTGAACTTTGTAGGATAGTAGATCTCCAGGAACAGAGTTGGGCACCCCTGGTTTAAATAATATGTGACCCTAGAACACAAAACCAGTCATGAAATTGATATTTATACCTCATTTATTCAGCTGAATAAATAAGATTTCTATTGACGTATAGGACAACATTTGGCCGAGATATAACTATTTGAAAACCTGAGGGTGCAAAAAAATTCAAAAAATGTAGAAAATCGCTTTTAAAATTATGCATATTACTAATCAAAAATTACATTTTGATATATTTATTTTAGAAAATTTACAAAATATCTTCATGGAACATGATCTTACTTAATATCCGAATGATTTTTGACATAAAAGAAAAATCAATAATTTTAACCCATACAATGTATTTTTGGCTATTGCTACAAATATATCCATGCTACTTAAGACAGGGTCACATATGTAATTGTTCCCACAACACAGTAATGGATTTGATTTATTTTATTGATTTTTTTTTTTTTGCATTATATACACTTTTAAAAAATAAAGGTTCTTCACGATGCCATAGAAGAACATTTTTGTCTAAATGGTTCCATAAAGAACCTTACTGTTTCACAAAAGGTTCTTTGTGGCGAAACAAAGTTCTTCAGATTATAAAAAGTAAGAAAGAGATGGTTCTTCAAAAAACCTTTGATTGATTGGTTCTTTGTGGAAGCAAAAAAATGGTTCTTCTATGGCATTGCTGTGAAGAACCTTTAAAAACACCTTTATTTCTAAGTGTAGTAATGTAAAATTTAAAAATAAATATGGATTGTTTTCATGAAAATTGGATATTTTAAGTATGTTTTGTTTGTCTCGAGAATATCCCAAAGAGTCTGTGTGTCTAAATAGTATTTTGTGTCTATAATTAAAAAAAGAAAAAGTCGTCAAAGAGTGTTATACCTGCCGGTAAACTGATGAAGGCTGCGGTTAGGATGCTGCAGTCTATTCCTCTCCTCTCCCACCAGCTGCTCTCTTTCACACTCTTCTGCACCAGGCGTGTGAGCTCCATCATCAGCGTCTCCCGCTCCGCGTCCGCTTTCTGCTTCCCCTGCGCTGCGTCCCAGTCCCGCTCCGTGTCCCCGTGTCCTTCGCCATCCCGGGACGCGGGTCCTCGCGGGCTGCCGGTGTCTCTCCTCTTCTCTGGGATGTCCTGCATGCTAGCGCTAGAGCTCAGAGGCGCATGGCTCAAGCACACACTCTCCGTCCCGTCCGCGAAACAAGGTTGTGAGGGACTTTAGTGCTGACTGCGCTAGAAACGGATCTCTCTCTCTCTTTCTCTCGAGTGCGCGCACTCTGTCTTTCTCGTTCCCACGGCGATGCCTTTGGCAGGAGTGTCCTCAGTGCTGCAAGAGCCCTGCGTCATCTCCTATCACAAGAACAACACACACACACACACACACACACACACACACACACACACACACACACACACACACACACACACACACACACACACACACACACACACACAGAGCTATAGAATGAATTTCAATGAAGAGATTTTGGGCTTTTTTTTTTTTTTTCAGACTAGTGGAAAGAAAACATCCAAAAGTCACTGAGTGTTTCTTTTATAGCACTTTATCTATTTGTGTCAATAGATGTCAATTACAATATATATTTTTAAATGCTGTTTTCTCAAAATGAGTTTTTTCTCCTACACTGAGCCATAAATCTCCATTCCAGTAGCACTTACACACACCAAACTTTACATTTTTATTCCTGTCTATATCCTGAAGGTTTTTACAGAGGGATTTGTTCATACATGATTCGCTTGAACATTTTATTCCCCCCAAAATTTAAAAAAATATAGTGTTTCCTGTCTCTTCTAAGTTTTTTCTGAATTATGGCGTGATGAAATGAAATACCCCAAATTCCCTCTGTAAAAACTTTTGACTCTAATATGTCAAAAAAAATTAAACAAGAATTTTGAAACTGACTTCATCCAGTGTGTAGACTTTTATACTAGAAATGTATGCAAATTAGCGCATATTTCATTAAATAATGCCTCATTTGCATATTAAAACCTAACATTTTAGAAAACTTGTAATACAAAAAATGTTTGCAATTATCAATGTAATCAATCAACTGGGTAAGTAAGGTGATAACTATTAGTTAATTTTTGTTTACCCTATTCACCTGCAGTGTCTTGCCTTAATAAATATTTCTGACTGAAATAAACAGTCAGAGCAGGAAAGATTAGGCCTATACTTATAAATTGTAATTCATTACTGATTCCAAATTACAGGAATTACATTTTAATTACTAACGTAATCCATTATATTACACATTTTAAGTAATATAATCAGACTACTTTTAGATTACTTTTAGATTGCTTTTGACCTAATGAATTTATCACATTGATTTAAACAGGATAGTTTTGTACCATATTGGCATAAAAATACAAAGAGTAATATGTGGAAGCCTGTTTCCGCCACTAAAAAAAAAAAGGTTATTGCAACTTGTTATCTCACAATTCTGAATTGTGAGACATAAACTCACAATTGCGAGTTATAAAGTCAGAATTTTCGAGATATAAACTTGCAGTTCTGAGAAAATTAGACAGAATTGCATGATATAAACTCGCAGTTGCAAGTTAGTCAGAATTGCATGATATAAACTCGCAATTCTGAGAAATAAAGTAAGAATTGCGTTATATAAACTGGTAATTCTGAGAAACAAAGTCGCAATTGTGTGATAAACTCGCAGCTGCAAGTTATAGTCAGAACTGCATTTATGTCAGAACATATCAGTCTTTTTTTCTCCTCAGAACTGGACTTTATAATTCGCAATTGCGAGTTTATATCTCAAAGTCACAATTGCGAGATACAAAGTCGCAATTGCAAGAAAAAAGTTTTATAAAACTTTATTATGCGTGATAAACTGATAAAATTCTGAGAAATAAAGTAAGAATTGCAGTTGCGAGTTATAGTCAGAATTGCATATAAACTTGCAATTGCGAGTTAAGTCAAAACATATTGTAAGTATTAATTATTTTTTCTCCTCATGGACTTTATAAATCGCAATTGCGAGTTTATATCTTAAAGTCGCAATTGTGAGAAAAAAAAGTCAGAATTGCGACATACAAAGTCGCAATTGCGAGAAAAAAAGTTTTATAAAACTGTATTACTCGCAAGTGTGAGATTATGTCGCATAATTCTGACTTTATATCTAGCAATTTTCTAGCAAATTTCTAGCTATAGGCAAACAGTTTACAGATATTTGAGAACTTTCGTTACTTAAAACTTGTGCTTTTCAGAAAAAAAACAAAAATCTTTTACAAAAATTTAATTTTTAAATTAAGTAAAACAATGGTTTAGCATACAATTTGCGCACAAATTCTGTAAATGTTATGTAAAACAAGCAAACAAACGAATCACAAAATAATGCAACAATTTATGTCAAAAATATTCACACAAAAAATCTGTAAGTTCTCATCTTTCTTGTTTCTACAATGATGCCTTTTGTCCACAGTGCAGCAAGGGCCCATGTGGTGTCTTGAATCGCAAGAACAACACACACACACACACACACACACACACACACACACACAACACACACACACACACACACACACACACACACACACACACACACACACACACACACGTACTCCTTGTACAGCTATAGAATACATTTACTCTCTCTTTCATCTCCTGACTCACCCATGTATTCAGCAAACCTTCTCTCTCTCTCTCTCTCTCTCTCTCTCTCTCTCTCTCTCTCTTTTAATCTACTTGGCAGAAGACAAAAAAAGGTTGCAGCAAAAGTGTTTTCTCAGAGAGAAAAAAACTCAAACGCAGGTCGGTAATAATGACTAGTTTATTAAATCAACATTTTAAAACAACTATCCACAATTTGTCACTGAAAACATTGGCATTTGGCTATCTGAAAATATCTTGGGTCATATTTCACCCTCAAATAAAAAGTAAAATATGTATGATTTTTAAAATCTAATGCTTCTTTTTTATATTAGGGTGAAATATGACCTGGCATACTCAGAAACACTTAAAATATAAAGACAATATTTCGAGTTTCATGCAAGACTACTAAAGAGCAGAGGAAAGAGCAAAGAATGGAAAACAAAACACAAGTAACATATGCAGAACACATTTCTTATGAATAATTAAGAGTGGTTTTATAAATGATTTACTCAGAAATGTTTGCATTTGAAACATTTTCTACATTGCAGTATGCAAGAATTGTTTTAACTAGAAATTTGTGAATGAATAAGAATGAGTCTGAGCTAAGAGCGAGTAAAACAAGAGCAGATACACTTGCATCCAGACAGGTACCGAACAGAAATACTGTCATGTAAACTGTACACGCAAGAAGGGATATCTGTGTGGAGTTGAATTGTGTGGACATGGAGTGTGATGGATAGACATATAAAGTAACAAGAGTTATATCAGCTTTCAGCATGTCGGCCTCTAAACCTGCTGCACACACCCAGAAATGAGCAGATAGCAGAGGAACACGGCACCCAGAACAAACATCTCACCGACTGAGCGAGAAGCTTTGACTGTAGCCGATCGATAACATACACAGAATCGTACATCAATAAAACTGTACAAACATCAGGTGGCCAATGAAGGTATTTTACACACACCCAAAGTCAGTTGGTGTAATATACAATCACTATAATTGTCAGAATTCAAAAGATGAAAACTGTAAATTATGTCAAATTTGACATAACTGGAATGTCTTTTGGCTGGACATTAATGCTGTCCAAAGCTACATATGTACAACTAAACATAAAAAACATTAGATAATATTTGCATATACAGTAAGCAATGAGCCAACCTGAATATATGATTTTACAGACTTCTTAATCTAAATGCTTCTACTTAAATGAATAAAAAAGTAAATTAGAGTAATCTGGGATAATGTGGGACACTAAAACACTGATATATAGATTTTTGCTCCACTAGCAAATCTATGTCATTTTCGTGATGCATCATCATGTAACAAAGGCCTCATTTCTTGGTCTGAATTGTTAGAGTTAAAAATCATTGTGAAGTTGACATGCTAATTATTACTGCAAATTACACCAACTTATTTTAGCCTTAAAAATAATGCATCAAAATGCAAGGCAACAATTCATTGTATTTATCTTTGATTAATCTCAAAATGGTAAATAGCAGGTCATATTAAAAATTTGTGTAATATATACCTCCAAACTGCATAGTCACTTATAACCGCAACTTCCAAACTTTCAAAAAGTAGCTCTTTTTTTAGTGTACCATAGAGAGCTGTAGTTTTCCTCCTAGCCACAAGGAGGCAGCTGTTTCACTCAATCATGCACAGACATGCTCTGTTCCAGATGCAGGTATAGGAAGTATTTAAAAAAATGTGAATTTGCACTGTGCAACCTGTTTTTCTTCCACAATGTCATGCATTTCAAAGTGAAGCAGGATATTTAATTAGGAAAACAAGTAGGGTGGGACTTGATTTGTCAATCTGGTATTGATCTGACAGGTTTAAAATTGAGCGTTGCGTTCCAGAATTGAGTCAAAATTAATGAGCATTTAATTAAGCTGTTTGGCTTTGATTAATAATCGCCTGCAGCAGAAAGCAGTCATTCCATAAGAAAAGCAACATTAGGGAACAGATATTCAATATTCTCATTAAATTCCTAATTTGCTGCTTATTATTGATAAGATATGTGCTGTAGTAGTTATGTTTAGGAATTTGGTGGGGTTAAGGGATATATAACATGGCCATGCGTTTTTATGTGCATTATAAGTATTAATAAACAGCCAGATATGCTGGGTATGCATGCTAATAAGCAAGTTAATAGTGAATAGTGTTCCCCAATCAAAAGTGTTACCGTATTTTGCTTAAAACCCCTAAAGCCTAATACATTTTTTCTCTGGAATAGCAAAAACACAGTATGCCCTTAAAATGTAGCTGACATTTTGATAATGTGAAAGTACCTTAACACTGGGGATGAACATTTAGCAAAGCAGGTGGTAGTTTCTGACGAGAAAGTGGCTGGAAACTTTAGGCGGTATAATTATCTTGTAGCAAATACAAGGTTTTGGCCAAATTCTCAGGCAGCATCGCATATATGTTTTACATAGAAAGCAATCCTAGAATGCAACAAACTCAGAGATAAAATGTCCAAGATGGTAGAAAAGATGAGAAATACTGGAAGACATGTCCAATAAATGGGTGAAATGGAAAAGTCTCCCATGCACTTTGCGTGAGAAGTGCCATTTGTGTGGCGTGTTGAGTGCTGACTTTGTAGACACTAACAAAGATACAGTCCAGCTAGGATGTTGTTTTAAAAACAGCAAGAAAGTACACTAGAGTTTGGAACAGAGTCAGTAACAGACAAACACTCTACAGCATAGTGTCCTGCATGCCGTCAGCTTCTTCCAGAACATTGTTGCGTCTACTACATGCATCAAGTAGTTTTTTGCGAGGTCCGAGTGGGATATGAATGCTAATGAGGTCCTGCTTGGAGCACAACAGCAATGCCTCTAGGTCCATCTGCTCTCGATGGAAGATGGAGAGGAAGTCACTCAGTCCTTGAGATGCCAGGAACACTTCTAAAGGAGCCGACGATGGCTGAAGCTCATCATCCTCTTCCTCCAAACCGAGGTCTCCTTCCTCCCATGGCAAATCCTATGGGATGCCACAACATGAGAACAATCATTATAATCATCATAAAGCCTCAGATCTAGATGCAGTTTCTTCTCATAGCCTGATTAGATTAACAGATTAACACTAAGCACATTTACATTAGGCTAATTCAAATCTACAAATTTCTGTATCTCACACTACATGGCCAAATGTATCTGGACACCATTTTAACAGGTTTTCATGATTTACTAATTACTAAAAATAGTAATCTTCATGGACAACCATCTAAAATGGAACCCTTTTTTGTTCAAAGAAATTATTTACTGGTGTGAAAGAACTTAAATAGCCTTCACAACCCCCTGCCCTTAACCCCAGTGATCACATTTAGGATGAATTGGAAATGCAGACTGTGAGCCTGACCACATTGCCCAATATCCAGTGCCAGACCTTGTATGATTGGGAGCAGTGCCCTGCAGTCATGTTCCAACATCTAGTAGAAAACCTTCCTATAAGAGTGGAAAATGGAACCAACTCCATTTACAAATCATTGGTACTGAAATTAAATATTTGACAAGCACATATCACCATGGTTTTTGGATGTCGACATTTTGCCATGTACTGCATGGTTGGGCAACTACAGTCCTGGAGAACCACCATTGTCTTGTAGAATTCAGCTCTATCCCTAATCAAACACATCTTCAGACTTTTGGTTAGATTGGGGATGAAGCTAAACTCTGCAAGACAGTGATCTTCCAGGAGCTTAGTTGCCCATCCTTAATGTGCTGCAAGTTCAAGACAGCCAATAGTAAGAATAGGATGTCTAGTACCATGCTCCTGGAGGGCTGACTAATCAAAGTCTTCTGGATTGCTTGAACAAGAATTATGCATATTGGTAAAGGGTTACAATTGAAGACCTTAGGAAGGTAGTCCTCCAGGAGCATTACCTTAGAACAGTGGTCTCCAAACTTTGTCCTAGAGGGCCACAGACCTGCAGAGTTTAACTCCACCTTGCCTCAACACACTCATCTTGAACTTTCTCACATGCCTAGTAAGACCTTGATGAGCTGGTTCAGGTGTGTTTAATTAGGTTTGGTGCTAAACTCTACAGGACACTGGCCCTCTAGGACCAATATTGGACACCCCTGCCTTAGAACAAATCAGATAAAGCTAGCATTTAATGATTTAGAAAGATGCTGCAGGGATTGATAGGAACAAGTGGAATTTGCATGGTATCTGGTGATTCTTGTTTGTACCTGCAAGTTCTTCTCTTGGAGACTCAAGGAGCTGCCTATGCTGACTTCATCAAGACTGGGTGATCGTAGTGGCAATCTTCCCCGTAAGCGAACATTCGGGATCCGTCCCACTGGTTCACTCCCCGCCACACTGCCCTCATTCTGTCCCATTCGCAACAGCCCATCAGTCACATAATTTCGACGGAATACCATGGTACCGAGTCCTGGGCGGTTGAACAAAGAGTCTCGACCTGAGTCTGTACTTATTTCAGAGTATGCAGCGTCATACAGACCGGGATCACTGAGTGCCCGTGAAACGGTGTCTACCTCATCGTCATCATTATCTGTCCTGATGTCCTGTTTACCAGAAAACATGTTACGGATGTTGAGCCGAGGACTGGACTGCTGGCGTCTGTCGACGTACGTACCCTGCTTCAAGAACATGACATCATTGCCAAGTTGAAGACCAGTGAGTGAACGAACACTCCTTCGCCCATCTTCGGAAATCTTGAACGTTCCGTCACCCTGCTTCTTCTTCTCAAGACGCCGCTGAATCTTAGTCCGGCCTCTAGTTGTGGACTGAAGCGTTGCCTGTAAAGAGAAGTTTATCATTGTTATATTCTTTGCCATACTTCACACTGTATCCAAACTTGTTAGCATTGCCTTACATACATCTAAGCACCCTATTTGAATACTGACTGCTGTTAGTGAGCTAGCACGCACTGTCCACAGAAGCATTATGCTACTTTACTAAGAAAGCAAGTCTTCATTTAGCAATTGCTTTACCTACAGTAAATCATGAGTGCCCAAACTTGGTCCTGGAGGGCCAAACTCAACAGGACCAAGTTCAGGCACCCCTGAGCTAAAGCAATATCCCAGTATCCTTGGGCTTTGCACAAGGGCAAAATAGTGACAAATCATGCAGGTCCAGAACCAGCAACTGCTGCAATCTCATTCCAAGTGTTTAACAGAGTTTAAGTGTTTGGACACCCCATTCTAAATTACAGGTTTGCATATTTTAGCAACACCCTTTACTAATGAGCTTAATGTCAAGTCATGCAATTGTCATAGTCAATCATTTTTACTTTTCCATTTCACCAGGATGATGCCCATTTGCGCAAAGGTCAAAAGGACACCTTTGGGATAAGTTCAAAACACAGCTTGTGAGCCAGGCTACAGTTTTATTCAGGGTTGTCCAGTCCTGGAAGGCCAACCTGCCCAAACAGTTGCCTAGACGTTTCTGGTGATCCTGAAGAACTTGATTAGGTTCAATTGTGTTTGATTAGGATTGGAGCTCTGCAGTATAGTGACCTTCCAGGAATAAGTTTTGAAACAAAGCTTTATAACTTGCTCTATATTGACTATAATGGTTAAAGGTGCCATAGAATGAATTTATACAATATTTTTAATTGTTCTCTGATATCTACATAGAAGGTATGGCATAGGAAAGGTCAAAAAGGTTTTACAAGTCTATTTACAACCCTACCCACTGCGCAATGTGACGTCGTAGTGACGTCTTTTCCATGTCATTTTTGGACGTCCAATTTCCGTCCATTGATGGGGTTGTTTTGTGACGCCAGGCGACGTCTTTTTTCGACGTCTACCGCACGTCTAATGTTGACGTTGGTGGGACCTCCATGTAAGGGCTACTCCAAAAGTGATTTTTTTTTTATATAAAATAAATAAATTTATATATATATACACACTGTATATGTAACCCCTCACACACAGGTCCTTCCGCACTTGCTCCGCGCAGGTCTCGAACCCGGGTCTCCGGGACGGGAGGCGGACGCCCTCACCATGAGGCTATTGCATCTCTTGAGATCAGGAAGTGCGGTTTACCTATTCATCACTTACTAGATGGCCTCCGTTATATATAACATAAAAAAATAATAACTTGATTATAGGCTACTTTAAATAAAATAAAAACTGTTAAAGGAAAACAGGAAAATGTAAAAAAAATAAAAATAATAATAAAAAAACATATGGACTACCAAATAAATAAATAGTCATACAGATAATAAATCTTGTTTGTTTATAAATAATCTGTATTCGTATGTATAATCATGTTAATAGGTTCTATTTTGTAAAACACATTTACTGCAACTGCCATAGACGTCCAAATGACGTCCAAAAAAACCCAGATCAAATGTTGAACGTCAAAATGACGTCTAAATTGGGTCATGGATAGACGTCCAAATAGTGGACCTAGTTTGGACGTTGAATAGATGTCCCGAATTGGTCCGACCGACGGACCCAATATAGACATGATCTGCACGTCTATCCGACGTCCAATGTGTATATCACAACTGCCATAGACGTCCAAATGACGTCCAAAAAAATAAGCCAGATTAGGTCAAATGTTGAACGTCAAAGTGACGTCCAAGTTGGGTCATGGTTGGACGTCCGAATAGTGGACCTAGTTTGGACGTCGAATAGATATCCAGAATTGGTCATGGACCGACGGACCCAATATAGACATGATCTGCACGTCTATCCGACGTCCAATGTTTAGTGGGTAGGATTTGTCCCTAGAATGAAACGCTCTGTTATTGTTTGTGAATATTAATGAGGAGCTCTGCTCTGATTGGCTGTTTTACAGAGCTGCTCATCGCAATAGCTAGCACATCGAAAATATAGATTTAATTACGGAGCTCTAGCCTCTTTTAACATGCGGTTTGTTGAATCTGCCATTTTTAATCCGCGACATTTTACTCTCACTACTGTGATTGCATGTGCTCTGTGTAAAGTTAAACTGCAGCGACTTACCACACAAGTTTAGATGCTCGTTCCTGATAGTCTTTAATGATGCTCAGGATCTGTAAATCATTGGCCATCATCAGCGCAGTCATCTCTCCGTTTATGTGGTAAGGCTACCGCTACCATTAGGCTAACCATGTCCCTTCAGTGGCTTGCCATATTTTACGGATGTACTGACGTTACTGATGATTGGGCGATGCAAATGTTGGGGGCGTATCTAATTAATGATCCTGACTATTGTGTAATAGTCGGTGTTATGTTGGAATTGACCTTTTTTCAGTGGTCTTTTGCAAACACCAGATTTATATAAGAAGGAGCAAACAATAGGTGTTTGAGACTCACTGTATGTCATGTCCATGTACTGAACTGTTATTATTTAACTATGCCAAGGTAAATAAAGTTTTCCATTCTATGGCACCTTTAAGTCCATGAAGCAAAGGTTTTATGTTGAGTATTACCAGTTCTATGCCCTTGAGGACCCATGTTTTCAGTCACAGTACCTGTGAGTATGTCATGTTGGAGTCGAGAGTGTTGAACTGCGGGATTCTTCGACTCGACAGGGTGCTACTGAAACTGCTGTAACTCATTGTATCCGACATGTCCATTGCAGCACTCTCTCTCAAGAAATGCTTCTCCATGCGTTCGTGATGCCTGCGCTGAAGCTTTTCACAGTTCTTAATGCGTTTCTCTGCATTACGGAAGGCACGGTCCTTTAATTTGCTCACAAGTTTGGGGTTGATGGTGATCTGCTTGGCAGCAATAGAGTCCAGATATCGCACACAGTCCATGTGGCCCCTAGAGGCCGCCATGTCAAGTGGTGTGTGGTAGTCATTGTCCAAACACCACACATTGGCGCCAAATGACACCAGGAAGGACAGACAGTTGAGATGGGCATTAGCTGCTGCCAGGTGAAGAGGAGTGTTTCCCCAAATATCACATTTATCTGGATCTCCTCTGTTGACCAAAAACAATAGCGGATTGGTTAAATCTAATCAGTTTACATAGCTACATGGTCAAAATTAGTGGTCGATGCATACAGGTTTGTTATGATTGACACCAATAATGATATCTTACAAAACATTTGTGCAAAATGGTTATTGGCCAATGCTGATGCACTCAAAATGGACAATTAATTTGCCTTGAAAATAAACTGATCAATTACTAGCGCAAATATAGGGTGTGTGAATACATGTGTATTTGCACATGTGCATGTCGGTGCATGATTGCATGCATTCATGTTCTGTTATGTGGCAAGGTGTTGATCTGAATACGTAACATGATGCTTTGGAGCTCCACTTACCCACTGTAACACATGTGCACACACACCCACACATTATGCACAGTGCCTTTGTGACTCACCTCTCCAAGTCATTAAAAACTGTGCACCATGTAATGCATTCATCTGTATTGAAAGAGACCTGCAGTATTCGTTACCAACCATACTTTACATTTAATTCATTCTGTTCATTCATTGATAATACTGAATAAGTGCAAAACCCTGTTTATTGTTAGTTAGTGTTACATGCATGTTAACCAGTAATCATGGTGTCAATTGTAAAGAAATAGTTTTTTGAAGAAAATATTTCAGGATTTCTCTCCAAATAGCGGACTTCTATAGTGTCCGCGAGTTTGAATTTCCAAAATGCAGTTTAAACGCAGCTTCAAAGAGCTCCAAACATTTTCTTCTGGAAGTGAACTACTCCTTTAAAACAATAATTTACAGAAAACAAAAATGGTGCCATTTTTCACTTTCCCTTATGTTTCAAACCCATATGACCAAAAAGTATAAAACTTTTGGAAAAAAAACTCAAGCTTTTTCTTTATGCAAAATAGCATACGAGTTTAGAGCCACATGACTGTGAGAAAAAAAAAATGTTTGTATCTGGTTAAATATTTCAGCTAGACCTTTAAGACAACTGTATAAATAAATATATATATATATATTATGCATTTTTAATAAACTGTCTGTCCTTACTAAGGTCCATAACCGCTCAGTGTTTTCTCTTTTAGTCTCAAATTCTCATATCTGCAAAAAAGCTAAAAAGAGTTGCTGAGGTATTAATGGAAACCAACCATTAGCAGAGACCAGCAGAAGCTATGTGAGGTTTATTGGGACCATGCGGGGTAACAAGATTAAAATACTACAGAAAGCAAAAACGTGAAAGACTGAGGTGTATAATGCTGCTGACATTCATGTTAACAAAATGCCAACACCCAAAGAAACAGGCTGGCGGAAGAGGAATAGCCTTAATTCATTATGCTGACCTTTAACTGTGAACATTAATATCTTTCTCTCTGTCTGACCATGTGTAAAATTCCTCTCCATGAATGTGCATGCAGCCCTGAACTTCCTTTAAAGACTCTCAGGATGAAAGCTTACTGCACGTTGGAGATGTAGCACAGCGCTTGCGTAGGATCTGTACTCTAGACAAGTTGGAGCCATGATGTTCAAAAGGGTAATGTTTTGTCAATCCCATTATTGATTCCTCCTAGCGGTAAAGGCAAATAATTATGCTCTCAGCTAAAAATAAAAACGTATTACTCAATTGTGTTCAAAATAATTATGAAATTCAATACACGTTTCCATCTTCTTCTTCTTCTTTTTTTTTATAATGGCTTTCCTGTTTATGTGGCTAACAGCTATTTTAAAAATAATTTGAACATGCAAAAAACATTCTGCTGATTCTTTCTGTGCCCAATCATGCCATCCAAACAAAATCTCAGACTATACAAATCAAAGTGATTCTCTTTTCTAAAAACACACTTTGTGAATCATGAACTCTCTGAGTTATAACTCAAACCGCAATCGTGTCTATCTTTGTGAACGTGTTTCAGTAAGAGATCCAGTTCAGTCTGAGATCTGGAGGGACTGATGCAGAACACTAATTAGAGAACAGTGAGGGTGTTCACAGAGCAGAACATTTAGCTTCCATTATTAACCTGGCCATGAGATAAGAGCCAGGTTATTTAGATCTAATTACCTAATGACTTGATAACAACACTAGTGCTCTCTCCTAAAGCCAGTTCTTTAAAAGAATGTTTACAGAAAACAAAAATGGTGCCATTTTGCACTATTCCTCATGTTTTTATTTTTTTTATTTTTGAAGAATCTCATTACCGCTTATTACATATGCAAAACAGTATATGAGTTTGGAGCAAAATGATTGTGAGAAAAAAATAACAGGGTTTATATTTTATCGGGATAAATATTCCAGTTATATTTAGCTGCATATGCATGACATTTTATTACAGCATGCCTTTATCTGCTGCAAGCAGATTTCAGGATTTATAATTGAATACAGGCCGACTACTTTTAAGCAGTAGCAACAGAAAAGCATCCCTCAAGAGAAAATTGCATGGTTCTCCTGCTTGACCTTTACTTTAATTAGTCCAGGACAGTAAATATGCAAATAAAACAATCCAGATATCCATCAGTGAGAGCGGCTGGGTGGAGGGCTAAATTATCTCAGTGCAGATGTGATCTGATACAGGAGAACACAGAACTGCCATCCTGTTAATGAAACTGTATATGCCAAAACATAACCAGACCTGAAAGCGTTGTATATCATTTTAATTATGTTGAAATTGAATAAACTCTTTAAATTACATGTTTTAAGTAGAACCAGATAGAAAAGGGCTGATTACCCAACACAAACTTTTCCTGTACTAAATATTTCTGAAAAAAAAAAAAAAAAAAAAGGCTAGAACTCTTTAGACAGCCAATATTACCAAAATGTATGTAGAACAAATATATATTATTATTTATACATACATTCATACATCATTTATGGTCTGGAATTGTTTTTTTATTTTAAACTGAAATAGTTTCGACAATAAACAAACACAATTTTAAAATATATATTGTTCATAAATAATTAACGTATCACTCACCCTCTTCCCACCACCAGTCTGAGCGCGTCCAGGTTGCCGTGGTGCGCGGCCCAGAGCGTCGGCGTCATTCCATCCTCATCCGGCGCGTTCAGGTCTTTGCGCGTCGCCTCTTTCAGGAGGTGCAGGTGACCATCTCGAGCCGCCCGGTGGTATTTGTCGTTCATAGCGGCGGATGAAGCCTCTATCCCGGCTCACGGACGGTCATTTGGCGTGTGTTGTGTTGGCGAGATTTCACGTGCGCTCCTGGCGTCTCCACTCGAGAAACTGCAGGCACGCTCGAACGGTTGCCATGGGATGAGCCTGGAATGGACACGCCCACTTCCGATCAGCGTACACCTGACAGATGAGACCTCGGTGACACATTCAGGTAAAATCACACTCTGAGATAAATGTGACCCTGGAACTAGGGTTGCCACCCGTCCCTTAAAATACGGAATCGTCCCGTATTTGAGAATGAAATTGCGCGTCCCGTTTTGAATCAATACGGGACGGGTTTTGTCCCGTATTTTTTATAATTTTTTTAAAAGCAGCGTCTCATGCAAATAATCACTGCGGTAAAGCCAGCCGCGGTTCAGAAAAACACGGTCAAGCCAGCCGCGATTGATTTTAAGTGTGCGCGCATATTACAGTGATTACGGTAGTTTCAGAAACAACACACAGAGAGAACGCGCTTGCAGAGCGCTTTTTATTTAGACGCCCAGGACTGAGAGATAATACTACAAAGTGCTCGTGAATTTTTACTTACTTATTTATTTGCATTTCTGCTTTAATATCCGTTTTATTTATTGGTGTACTTGACGGTTCTTTTCTGAGAAATCGGACATTATTAGACTTTAGAGTCTAATAAGTAGAAAAAACAAAACAATGATCAGTTCTTATTCAGGACGGCCCATATTATATGCAAAACTCATATGAAACCTTTTTACTGCAGCATTTTTTAGATATGGGACATTATTAGCCTACATTTTAACGGGGTATATAGACCCCATTTCTAAAAAGTAGAAAAAAACAATGATCAGTTCTTATTCAGGACGTCCCATATTATATGCACAACTCATATGAAACCTTTTTACTGCAGCATTTTTTTTTACCCCCCCTGCCCCATAAGTATTTACTTATTTTTATACGTAATCTGAATAAGCTTTCCATTGATGTTTGGTTTGTTAGGATAGGACACTATTTGGTCGAGATACAACTATTTACCATACAAAATGTACAAAATATCTTCATGGAATATGATATTTACTTAATATCCTAATGACTTTTGCCAGAAAATCGATCATTTTGACCCATGCAATGTACTGTTGTTGACCAGTGTTGTGGGTAATGCAAGTTACGTTATAATATTACTTTTTCCAAGTAACTAGTACAGTAACGCATTACATTTTAATTGACATGAAAATATTATTACTTTTCAAATAAGTAACGCCAGTTACTTTTTCTCCCATTTATTGATTAAAAGCTCTCCTGTCCCCATGTTGAGAGAAATTGTGAGTAAGATATTACTTTAGTTCTAGAACATGCATTAATTCATCTCACTCACTAAAAAAACAGATAGTCTTCTTCAAAATGAATAAAAACAATGAAATTCAACACAAACCTGCAATAATTAAATATGTTAAATTATACAAATATCCTTTATGTATTTAATCCCATTTTATTAACCAATGTTTTACTGATGTCCTTCAATGATCCAATTCATCCATACTAATAAGCAAAAATTACTCAAGATAATCTAACATTTGTTTTCCTTTCTTTTATTGCTGAAGAATTGATTTTTTCTTCTGCGGTCTACCCTACAGACCTGAATTTACTTTTCTCTAAGCCTGAGGCTTTTGGTGTAAAAAGGCTTTTACATTTGGCAAAAATAGAACTTTTTATTTTAAAAACAAGCAAGCCCTGTCCAGATTTAAAAAGTAACACAAAAGTAACGCATAACTTAATTAGTTACTTTTTAACTCAATATTGTAATGCATTACTTTTAAAAGTAACTTTCCCCAACACTGCTGTTGACTATTGCTAAAAATATACCTGTGCTACTTATGACTGGTTTTGTGGTCCAGGGTCACAAAAACACAGGATACAATGTAATGATTTGACGAGAATGGCAATAATTTTTAGAAAAGAACAAACAAAATGAGTAGATGGGTATGTCCTGTATTTATTCAATAAAATAAATCTATATAAAAATTATATATTTTATATTTTCATCCAGCCTGTAAACTTTTATTATTCTCCTTTGAGGGGTCATACATTCTCGCTGCAGTTGAGAAACTTAATATACAACAAACATTGAACTAACCCAATCTAAACAGAGCCAAACCCTGCTGTGACCTCAGCATAACCTTTGTTTTGGGATGACATTGCAAATCACTTATGTCCTCCCTTCTAAGTGTAGAAACACCTTTGAACCACAACAATTTGTGACCCTGGATAATTTTTTGAAATTTATATTTCTACATCACCCAAAGCTGAATAAATAAGCTTTCCACTGATTTTTTTTTTTTTTTTGGATAGTACAATATTTGGCCGAGATACTATTTGAAAATCTGCAATCTGAGGGTGCCAAAAATGTAAATATTGAGAAAATTGCCTTTAAAGTTGTCCAAATGAAGTCCTTAGCAATGCATATTACTAATCAAAAATTACCTTTTGATATAAATTTACGATAGGAAATGTACAAAATATCTTCATGGAATCTGATCTTTACTTAATATCCTAACGATTTTTGGCATAAAAGAAAAATGGATCATTCTAACCTATACAATGTTGGCTATTGCTACAAATATACCCCTGCTACTTACGACTTGTTTTGTGGTCCAGGGTCACATTTCTGATGTATTAAATGAAGTCTCATGCTGCATTTATCTCATTAAAAATATCCTGTTTTATTCAGAGACATAATATTGGCTATTCAGCGATTATGCAATATTTCATGTTGATTTGGGCAGGTTTCTGACCTGTATTAGTTTTGCATACAAAAAAGTAGACAAAATTGGCATTCAAGAGTTTTTATAGTACTTCTATACATGCAGCATTAGCAGCTTTTATATGATTAAGTTCTTGCTTCAGTTTATATACAGAGTTCATTCACACCCCTCCACACACAGAACACTAATACAGTAAAAAAAACAATATAAACACACACTCCTCTCATTCCTCATGAGGTCAGAGACCTGACGGTTAGTGTATGTGTCCGTACTCATGGACTGAGGAAGCAGAATGTGTCAGAAATAACAGAACAGTTTGATTAGGTAGTGTAAATTCATTCATTCATTCAAAGAAAATGTCAAAAAAAAAAAACTAACTGAATGACATTTTTAGAGAAATCAAGTCAGTTTTGTTGAGTTGCTTCTTTCTGTGTTATTAAATTCTCTGGATCTCAAACAGCTTGACATCAGTGTCATACCAAACAGGAGGATCCACGTTACTGAAATGAGAAAAAAACAGCAACTTTTATCCTGTTTTATTAGATATTAGCCATATTTCAATATATAAAAGTGACTCTGGACCACAAAATCAGTCTTAACTAGCATGCGTTTAGTTGTAGCAATAGCCAACAGTGTATGGGTCAAAATGATCAATTATTCTTTTATGCCAAAAATCTTTAGGATATTAAGTAAAGATCATGTTCCATTAAGATATTTTGTAAATTTCCTACCATAAGTAATATGCATGGCTAAGAACTGACAAAAGGGAACACATAAACCTCATATTTGAGGGGAAATTAACTTTTAGTACAGTTTTGAATTTTTTTTGTATTTTAGTATGTTTTAGTATGCAAGTTAAAATTCTATAATGTGATGTGGTTGCTACCTAAACTAATATGCATGGCTAAGAAATTTATTTGGACAACTTTTTAAAGGTGATTTTCTCAATATTTAGAATTGTTTTGCACCCTCAGATTCCAGATTTTTCAATAATTGTATCTCAGCTAAATATTCTCATATCCTAACACACCATACATCAATGGAAAGCTTATTTATTCCGCCTTTAGATTATGTATTAATCTCAGTTTTAAAAAACCGACCCTTATGACAGGTTTCATTGTCCAGGGTCACAAATACATAGAACACATCACATTGATAAAGTCTGATCAACTGATTTGTGAGACTTTCTATACTGAGTGTAGCTCCCACTTTGTCCTGTAGAGGGAGACAAAGCACAGGACTCACCGCAAGTAGATGATGCCCCACATGTACGTACGGAACCACAGAGCCGTGCCCTCATTGGCCTGGTACTTGCGGATGAGGATGGGATGAGGAACCGGCAACAAACCCACCAGAGTCCCGTGCTGCAGAAACTTCAGGATCTCAGTCTCATCCGTCAAACCTCTACAAGAACAACAAGAGCTCACTTAGTGTGAACCTCTTTATTACACATACTTTAGAAACCAAAATCTGGGACAGAAATATCATTTAAACCTGACAATTAACAGACTTTTAGGACTGTGAGACATTTAAAACAACGTAATGATATAAAGTGAAGAAATATTTTTGATTAATCAAATATATGATGCACTTTGAAACATCTCGAATCATGCTTTTGAATGATATAAAAAAAAAAAAATACTATTTCTTAAAATTTGTTAACTTTTCACTTATTATGCTAGTAATAGGATTTGTAAGTAAATTATTTGGATTAAATTAGAACAGAAGAATTTTTGCTAGTCGTCTCAGATGTTTGGTGCCACTTTTGTTGTGTCATGTGTAAAACCATCAGTCTGGATTGCCAGGTTCATCAGTATTAAATGATAAATATGTGTATGTGTCTTACTTGTCTATGCAGATTTTCTCCACCTGAGGCACCAGCACCTGTAGGAGTCTCATTATAGTCTGCAGAGGAAGTTTGCTCTTCCAGGAGAGGACCTGAAAGAGAACACACAGGGATGTGGATGTGATAAGCATAAACGTTTCGGAGAGGAAAACATTTTTTTTTCTGACTGTCTCATAAATATTGCAGTGCATACAAAGTCCTCACAAGCTTTGGTCTATAATTTGGTTTTATGACTGACCCAGTCTGGAGAAGGAGCCCAGTCTGATGAAGACGACACACGTTTCTGACTCCCATCAAAATCTTCTTTTTCAGACTTCTAACAAAAAAAAAAAAAAAAAAAACTGAAATAAACCGGATAAAGTAATGTAGATTAAATGCCAGGGTCATCAGTGATGCTTGTACCTTGTCATCTTCACCTGAGGTTGGCTCAGCGTCTCTGACTTGTGTCTCAGAGCTGTGATCTGATTGGTCGTGGGCTGGGTCACTCTGCTGCAGTAACAGGGTCATTCCATCCTCAGAAATCTGTGATGTCTCTGTTAGTTTATCAATGCCTACAACAAAATAAACCAAACATGAACATTTTTGTTAATGCCATGTCAGCAGATCAGAGAGAGAGATTTCAAAAAGACATTCAGGTGATAATTTTAAAATACATTATTTAAACATCTCTAAATAAAACAGAATTTAAATAAACCAACAAACAAGCTGTTAAATTACCAATACCAGCAACACTAGAGGTTTCCATCCAAAGTTGCAAAATAGTGCTTAAAACATTTTTAAATAAAGCACTCTTTCCATCCCAGGTGTTTAGAGCACAAAACTATGACTTATTATTAAAACTACTATTATTATTATTGTTAAAGTTGCTTAAGTTGTTGCACCTCAAATAATTTATTCAGTAAATGTGACCCTGGACAACAAAACCAGTCATAAGTGTATTTTTTTTAAATTGAGATTTATACATTATCTGAAAGCTCGATAATACTAATAAATAAGCTTTCCATTGATGTATGGTTGTTTGGAGAAAGCAATATTTGTGAGATATGAAAAAAAAACTGTCCAAATGAAGTTCTTAGCAATGCATATTACTAATCCAAAATTAGGTTTTGATATGTTTAAGGTAGGAAATTTACAAAATATCTCAATGAAGCATGATCTTTACTTAATATCCTAATATTTTTGCCATAAAATAAAAATAGATACTTTTGACCCATACAATGTTCTTCTGGATATTGCTACAAATATACCTGCTACTTAAGACCAGGTTCAGGTCTCAAATGTGTTTTCATCGTAGTTTATGTACATGTTTTCTTTTTGGATAAAAAAAAAAAAATCTGTCTCTATAGCATACATATGTCTTTTTATGCACATTTTACGATTTTATACACTGGATACATCATTTCCATCCAGACTTTTTATGCCATATCCTAAAACTGGCATAAAGATTCATAATTAACAAATTGTGGTGCACAGAGTTTTAATATGCAGCTGTTTGAGTAAGACTCAAGAGTTTTAGAAAATTGGAATACTTAAATTAAATTAAGTGTCTGTTCTTTATAAAAAGCTATAAAAAGACATGCAATATTGTACACAAGTCATATCTCCAATGCACTGGATACATCATTTCCATCCAGACTTTTTATGCCATATCCTAAAATTTGCATAAAAATGTGGATGGAAACAACTACTAAACTCTTAATAGTCAACATACTGAGGTGGAACAGTGCAATAATGTATACTGAAGTGGGTTACAGTACATACGTGGCATGGCCTTTAAGCTTGCGTTCAGAGTGCCTGTTTGAACCGGTGTGATTTTATATGGTCCTTCACTACAGGCAGTGTTGTATGGGTTGTTGGTCTCCATGAAGGCAGCATTATGGGTGCTGTTGCTCCTGCTTTTCTTCTGCAGGGCTTTCTGGATCGAGTTGATGTCTGTAGGCAGGTTGGCCAGCTGGTGAAAGACGTTGCGCTTGCGGATGATGCCGTACACCAGGTTACAGTTACCTGATTTTTGAAGACAGAAATGAATGCTATGCTTATAAAAACTACACTCAACAAATATTTGATTTTATTGTAAAATCTGAGTTGCAAGAAAGTAGAGCATTGTGTACCAAGGCTACATTATTTGCATTCTGCTTTTATTAGTGATTTGAATTAAGAACTGCCACCATGACTTTGCCAACTGCACACTTACCATCAAACTGGTACTGGATGATGTTGTTAAAAACTTCTAGCAAAAAGAAAACCAGGTGATGGGTAACAGGTGAGCAGAACAGGTACCACGGGCTTGAGAAAACTTCCAGCAAGTGTAGTAGTTTGTTGGCTGCTACCATAGACAGACTTTTCAGGTAAGGAGACACTGAAAAAAAACAACAACAGCAAAATTCATCAGGAAGTGAATACAATCTCTCAAAACATTTGTACTTTATAAACTTGCTTACCATTGACTATAATAGTGAGCAGACAGTCATAGAGGGGCTGCAGTCGCTGGTGTCCACTGGTGATGATTTTATGAAAAACCTGTCAAATCCAAAAATAAATAAAAATGTTTGCATTTTAATGCTCATGCAAACCAGTTCTCAAATTTTATTAGCTTATATTCCTATGAATGCATGAACCGAAAAGATGCACACATTGAATGCAACTCGAGTTGCTTTCAATAAAGACATCAGCTAAATGCATGAATGAAAATATTCATTAAAGATGCATGTTTAACATGCAGCTGTGTGAGTGGGACTCAAGAGTTTTACAAAATGGGAAGACTTCAATTAAATGTAGGGTCTGTTCTTTATAAAAAGACTCCAAAAGACATTGCACACAAGTCATATGGACTAATTTTACTGCGTTTTTAAAATTGCCAACATCTCCAATATGATGTAACAAAGGCACACAAGTTTATCTGTGTTCATCTCACCACTATCAGCAGGTCAGCATGAGTCCCAGCGAACACTGAAATATCCATTGGCACTCTCACAGTGTATGGTTTATTCAGACGCACTCCAAAATTCCTCTCTCCACTTAACAGCAACAAGATGAACACACCAATATGCACCAGACCGACACGTGCTGCGAACAAATACATATGCTGATTTTTATCACATCCTACAGTTCAGAAAAATAAGACACCACAAAAAAAGAAATGGGCAATATATTGAATAAAAGAAAAGTACATTAAAATAATTTGAAAATATGCACTCAAGAATTTAGTTCAAACCATCTTATATGACCCTGGACCATAAAACTAGTCATAAGGGTCGATTTTGAAAATTTGAAATTGAGATTTATACATCATCTGAAAGCTGATAAATAAGATTTCCATTGCATGGTTTGTAAGGATATGACAATATTTGGCCGAGATATAGGCTTGCCACGATAGACGGTGTTGACGGTGTTACCGGTTTTAAGACGCAACACCGATGACATCACTTTTCCACCGTGACACCGTCCCCACATTTGTTTTTTTAAGCATTCGTTTTTTTATTAAATATCTATTTGAATTAAATGGGAAATATAATTCTAAATAATTTACTTAAGACGAGAGCATGCACTATAATTAAAAACTGAACATAGCTACAATGCGTCATATTTCATTTATCACGTGAGGAGAACAAGAGGAGTCAAATCTACAGAAAGAGAACGGCGGACGATTTAGTGTCAAAACGCAATGCAAAAGCGCCTGTTTGGCAATATTTTGGCTTCAAACCAAAGGCAAAAAGGTAACCTGAAAACGTTAATGAGGCAATCTGCAATCTTTGCCTGACAAAGGTGGCAGCATCTGGAGGAAACCTTCAAGCGCAGCCCCGACTGCTGACTTGTCATTTTTGTAGCCTAATGTCATTTTGGAAGTTTTTCTTTTATATTCGTTTCTTGTTCATTCGTTTAATCTTATTTCAACTTTGTGCAATTTATTTATTTATCTTTCTATTTTATTTTCTTATTCGTTTTAAAAACATTCTAACATAGGCTACGTAATAGGGATGTTAACCGATGACCGTTTGACCGGTGGTTGACTGTATCAACGTTAACCGGTCAAAGTTGTCGGTAGTCGGTTAAAAAAAAAAGTGCCGGTGCGTCTTTTACGCATTCTGAAGATGCCTGTTTTATCCATTGGTTTTATCATGTTGCAGTCTATTAGGCAACATTCCACATAAGATGGGCTTAGATTTGGAAATACATTACATCTACATTTCAGTGGTAACCGATAAGGTGATGATGATCATCATCTTTCTTTATTATGGTTAGCACTACCTCAACTAAAGCGGCGTCTCTTCGGAGCTGTCATTTTCTTAAATGAGCCGTGGCAATGTTTCAAATGAGCTTCTAACCTAGACAAACGCCTTTATTTTCAAAGCGATCACCTTGTACCCAAACCATTTGAAACTAAGGAGCCATTTGTCCTACGATTACATACAACAAGCTCTTCGGCGCCGCGTTTGCGGGACTCATGTTTCGCGCTGTAGGGGATTTTAAAAAAGTGACGTGAGTGGCAGTGTGTGTGTGTGTGTGTGTGTGTGTGTGTGCGGGAGGCAGAGCGGCAGAGAGAGGCCGCGATCACACCGAACGCGTTTTTGCAGTTGGAGGCGCCTCTTTTGAATGGTTTTCTGTTGGCAGTGAGCGTTCTACGCGCTGCTTATGTGCCCCAGGCGCCTCGCGTTTTCGCTGCCTGCTGCGCCTCGCGTTTTTGCATGAGCGCTCTGAGCGCGTGAAGTTGAAAAAAAAATCAACTCTGAGCGGAAAAACGCCCAACGTCATTCGCGTTCTTTTCCATTGTCCAATCGAATGAATGGAGAGGCGGGCCTTCTGTTGTGGTGACGGAATTTTACGGGTTGCTTAAAAAGTCCGGAGACTGCAAGAAATAGAGGAGAAACCTTTTGTGTCTATCGTGGGTAACCTGGAGCTGTATTATTTAGGGTTTCTGCTAATATGACAGTTTACTTAACAGCATAAAACTAAGATTTTAGAGTGCTCGCGCTATAATCCTTTGATTTGACTGACAGGACAGCTGTTTCGGTCGTTGCTTAGCATAAAAAAAACGCAGCACGCTCTTTTATTAAAAGTCACCAAAAAAAAGGCAGTGCTGTGCGCATCGCGTTTTTAGAACTAAAAGACGCGTTCCGTGTGATCGCGGCCAGATGCGACAGAGTTGCGAAATTGCAGGCGCGGCTCGAAATGGCTGTTATTTCAAATAGCGTACCATATTTTAAACTAATCGGTTAACCGGTTTCAACCGGCTAATGAGGCTCGGTGGTCGGTCAAGAAATTTTTTCGTTTTCGCCATCCCTACTACGTAATAAACGTTCTATGGTTGTTTGTTTGGTTCCAACTTCCACAGTTTTTTCAACCTGTAGCATTGTTGTGTTTTTTTTTCCGTTATGTTAATAAAAGTTCTGTGTTTAATATCAGTGTTTTTTTTTTGTTGCAGTTTCGTTGTCGTCCATTCAAACAATTGATGCCGAATTGCCAATTCCCGCGAAACTGAAAGTGAAAGTATAATACGCACGCATTTATAAGCTATTTAAAAACAGAAAAAAAGAGGAAACCCCCACCGGTGTTGTCACATGTCGATTAACTGGTGGGGAAATTTCCTCATCATCACAACCCTACCGAGACGCAACCATTTAAAAATCTGAATATCAAAATATTGAGAAAATCACCTTTAAAGTTGTCCAAATTAATTTCTTAGCAATGCATATTACGAATGAAAAATTAAAGTTTTTATATATTTATGGTAGGGAATTTAAAAACTATCTTCATGGATCTTAATGATTTTTGGCATAAAAGAAAAATTGATCATTTTGACCCATGCAAATATACCCATGCTACTTAAAACTGCCTTTGTGGTCCAGGATCACATATTATTTAACCAAAAATGTCTTGAAGTACAATAAATATTAATGTAAAAATCTATGATTTGTTTTGTACGCGTAACCCCGAATGGTCCAGATACTCACACTGATTGGCGCGAGCGTCATTCAGATAGAACAGAATTGGTACCAGAATATCCAGCACGTCACTGCTCTTCAACACATAGAACAGGAACTTCTAAAACACAGAGATAAAGAAATTTGAGTCCTGAATTATTCTTATTTCATATTTTATTGTAAAATAAAATAAAACACCACGAGGTGGCACCTTGTTGAGGTCACAGAGTTTCCAGAAAAGCACCAGCAGCTCCTGATGAAACTGGATTTTCTTGCAGGAATGGGGAAGGTATGTCTGCAGCAGGGGGTTGTTGAGCAGCCGTCCGATTCCTCGCAAGATAAAATTAAAATCCTACAGGCAAAAAATATATGCATTTTGAAAAATATAGGTATTATTACTATAAACATAATATGTGAGGATACCGATCATTTACAGTGTTTAAACGTCTACTGTATGTGTAAGGTAGGAGTCGAGGGCTGTTGCACTTGATTTAGGAAGGTTGTGAAGTGTTTGTGTCTCACCTCTTCTCTATGAATTCGAGACAGGTAGTTTACAAACAGGTTTTCGCCTCTTGTTAACTGAAACATATCATGAGAAAAAACATGATACTTTTTCACACAAGATGTAGGATGCCATTTAAGGAAATGTAAGTTAAAACCATTTCATTCATCACTGAAAAAACAAAACAAAACAAAAACAAACTATTTTGGGCAATATTTTTATTTACCCTGCATTATTTGTGCTTACAGTATCATGCATGTTTTATTGCAGTATCAGTGCACGTTTAATTCATTGAGTTAGATTCAGTTATCATTTTGAAAATAAATAGCTTTTGCATTTTTCTCTCAATTTTGCATTAAAACATTAATTTTTGGATTTCATCATAGTTGGCATCAATTTGCATTGTGGGATATTGTATTTTACGAAAATTTTTGAGTTTAGGATGCTTGTCTAAAGATTTTAGTCTGTAATATTGTTTAAGGATGTTTAAAAGTAACAATCCCACAATGTTTGCAAAATGATAAAAAGATAACTTTTACATAACATTAAGAAATGTAATGTTTTGAATATTTAGACAACATTTAGAAATAACCTAAATGTTCTAATAATGTTTTTCAAATGTTTTTACTCTTCAGAGAACATTCAGAAATGTTATTTTCATAATGGAAACTAGGCAGAATGTTCAAAAACATTTAAAAAAAAAAATTTTCAGACAAGATTTAGGAAAGTTTTCATGTTACCTGGGATTCTATTCTGAACACATTTGTGTGTCTCGTTACCTGACATCCTTCAGCCATTGTGTTCTTGTTGTAATCAGCAGAGCAGTTATCAGCATTGGTGCTCAGGTTCGGGCTGGTGTTTGAGTTATCGATGAGCTCTTGCTCCAATGAAACGATCAGTGTCTGAAGCGCCAGCTCTGATAAAACTCCACGCTGGTCAGAGAACATCAGGTGATTGTAGGGGATACCGTACCCGACTGGATCATACGCACATACCACGTTAAGAAGAGAGGTGAAAAGTGGCAGGGCATGTCTGACAGAGAGAGAGAAAGAGCAAACTTTAATTGCTGCATCACCAACGAATGACGTGAATGACAACAAATGAGCGCATGTGTGGTTACCGGTTATCTCTAGAGCAAAAGAATGAGACCCAGGGATTGAGTTTATGCGTTTCAGATGGAGACTGGTACATTTCTTCTGAGAAACATGTCAATAAAAGCTTCAACAACTCTGCCCTAAGAGAGAAAATAAGATTGTGAAAGACATATAATTGCCAACATTTTCAATCATCAAGGATGCAGTAAATTGATTATAAATGAGAGCAAGGACATTTATAAAGTTTCTATTTTAAATAAATGCCGTTTTTTGAACTTTCTATTGATTAAAGAGTTTCCACAAAAATATGAAGCAGCACAACTGTTTTTAACATTAACAATAATTAGGAATTGTTTCTTGAGCAGAAAATCGTCATATTAGAATGATTTCTAAAGGATCATGTGACACTGAAGACTGGAGTAATGATGCTAAAAATTCAATTTTGATCACAGGAATGAATTTGATTTTATAATGTATTCAGATAGAAAACATCAATTATATGTGTTGCGACAATATTTCACAATATTACTGCTTTTACTGTATTTTGATCAATTTTGGTCAGCATGGAAGCCTTTTTTTAACCTCAAAATTGTGAATAATTTTAACAAAATAAGAGAGATCATACACAATGCATGTTATTTTATATTTAGTACTGTCCTGAGGATGACATTTTACATAAAAGATGTTTACATATAGTCAAAAATAGCTTAAAAAAATGTAAATAACCCCTTTCAAAAATTTGGAAACCCTTGGTTCTTAATACTGTGTGTGGTTACCTGAATGATCTATGACTGATCTCTTTTTTGTTTTGTGATGGTTGTTCATGATGAAAGTTTCAAATATTCACTGTTGCTCCAGAAGGAAAGACAATGCATTAAGAGCTGAGGGTGAAAACCCAAATTTTTGTATCATTTTCTCCCATTTAGTACTGCCCTTCGGAAGCAAAAGAAGATACTTGCATGTTTCCCAGAATACAAATTAAGTACAATTTACCTTGATCTTTAAATTCAAAATGTTTTGACCCCCGGTGTTTCCTTCTGGAGCATCAGTGAATGTTTGAACCTTTTTTCAATAGTTGTGTTTGAGTCCCTCAATTGTCCTCAGTGTGAAAAGATGGATCTCTAAATCATACAGCCACTGCTGGAAAGAGTTAAATATGCAAAAGATGCTGGAAAACTGAAGAATCTGCTGGACCTGGAGGATTTTTCTGAAGAACAGTGCTCAGTTTAACTGTTCAGAACAAACAAGGGACTCATGAGATCAGGGGGTTATTTTAATAATTTCAACTTTCATCTTTTTATGTAAAATATCTTATTTAGGACAGTGCTAAATAAAATAATAACATGCATTTTATATGATCTCTTATTTTGTTAAAATTATTCACATTGTCAAGAGGCTCCCAAACTTTCGCATGCCGCTGTATATGTGATAAGTGTAGTAAAGAGGGCCAGGGTAGTAAGAAGTGAGCAGATCTCTGACCTGTTGGAGTCATGTGTGTGATTGAGAGGCGGAGTCTGAGCAAATCCAACGCCAGCTTCCCAGATGAACTCACAGCTGTCTATGGACCGGATATCAGAAGGGCCATCCTGAAAACATATAGCCTACATAAGTCATGTTCAAGTAAACAATTTGTATTTATTAATTTTACACATAGATGAAAAGAAATTGTGTTCTCAAACTCAAAGGTTTGTGAGGGAAGTACATAGTGTTTGTTCATTGATGAAAAGCTATGAATTAATTAAATCATATTTTAAAAACGTTTAGTAAAACAGTAAAAGTTCATTTATTTGTTCACATGCATGTCATGTGAAATCTGAGAAATGCCAACATGTCAAATTATTGAAAAACTAACTTACGATCTCATGGGTACTTTAAGTAAATTTTTTAAATCAAAAAAAGTTTGGCAGAGAAAAAAAAAAAATCATGCAAGGAACAAATTTATCTTTAAAATATTTACCCTAAATGCAGTGCAAGTTGCTTTGGATAAAGCAAATCTAAATAAAGCAACTCATGAGATATAAATGTTTAAACACATTTGTAAAAAAAAATCTTTGCCAGATTTCTGTGCCATTATTTTAATGAGCAACCATTTTGCTGGATGGCATTTTCATAAATTTCAGACAAACCTGATTTTACATTAACATTAACTAATGTTGGTCACTTCTGATGGTCTCTTTCTTTCTAAACAGGGGTTTCTTAGCCAGACCAAGTAATATGGATCTGATTTTATTAGTTAAAACCCCTGCCAGACTAGAAAGTACTGATATAGAAACAGAAAGAGGGTTACCGCAGCGGTCCTGCTGTTGCTCTCGACAGTGAAGTCTGGACAGAAAAGCAGATCAGAAATAGCTGTGAGGAGAGATTCTGCCAACGGCCGTGTGCACTCCTCATCGCTTTCATCCTACGTCAACACACAGAGACAAATCACAATTTCATTTTTAAAATCACAAATTCTTACATATTTTGAAACTTTAGGAATTCAAGCTGGTCTGACAAAGTGTTTGAGGAGCTATTGGCTTTCTGAAGAGTTTCATGCACACAATCACATCATCAATACACTCTTTCTGCTCTGTTCATGTCTTTAATCACAGGATATTTAATACGCCGTCGTTCTTTGAGACAGAGACAATCAGAGCAGTGTTTAGGCGGGTAACAGGAGACCATAAAAATGCACTCCAGAACAAACTCTCTTACACACATAGCTCATGTTTTAAACAAAAGTTCGAGCTAGGCAAAGCTTTGCTGTGTATCTTCTTAAAAACTGCTTGGACAGCTCATGTTTGCCGGTGACGTTTTGGGAGTGTGTGCAAACTGCACGTTTTACTTTAGTGCATATTCAAACATTTGGAGAGGTAAGAACTTTGATGAAAGCAATTTTGAAATTTCTTTACCACAGATTTGCCCACTTTTGGCACGGTGGACCAGAAGAATCCACGCCAGTCTGGATCCTCAAAGATATACGGCAGAATCCGAGTCAACAGACGAGTGCAGCTCAGTACGGCCTGTCTGTCTCTCTCACACACACAACCTGAGTCGGCATTCAACACGAGCCTTTCCACTGCCTGCAAAAAAAAAAAAAAAAAAAAAGCACAAGTTATTACTCAAGACAGCTCAAAAAATGCCCGATTTTGTTTTTTGATGACAACATCAAAAAAAAAAAAAAAAAAAAAAAAAAAAAAAACTCTGGAATATTTGCTAACCAAATAAGATCAAACGAAAAAAAACAAAAATAAAGTTTTATGTGGATAAACTTTCACTTTTAGATTAAAATTATTTTTCACGCTGCTGTGCTTAAGCAATATTTATGCATATTCAAGTAAATTCTGTCACAAAAGTGTGCATGAATATATTTTATCAATGTATTTGAAACTAAAATGAAATTGAAATTAAATGAAAAAAAAAAAGTTTAAAGCCTCAGCAAATAACTAGGTCAAAAAGGTATCACACTAAATTTTTAAATACTTGAAAAACAAAAGCAAACAAAAAAAAAAGGAAAAATAATATGCATTTTCTGAAATGTGTATGCATCTGGTTCGAGTCAAAACAGACCTAAATACATGTATGGTAACTTGAGAGTCATGTTATTGTCACATGTTGAGGTCACATGATCACTTTTTTCCCTCATTATTGATCTCTGTTATGGGACACAGACTGTACCTTGTAACAGAGGGTTGCCAGATTGGATGGAGACTCCTCTCTCACAGCACGGATCTCGGCAGCAGGAACCAGAGCGAAAATATCCTGTGCCGTCAAGTTGATGTCAGTCCAGAACTGGTCCCAAAACACATCCTCAGAGGCCTCTACAGGCTACAAAAATCACAAGGGTCTTTTTTTATTTAAAAGTACAAATGACAAAATCATAACCTTTCAGAACTCGCATATTTTGCTGATTATTGCTGCTGAAAACAGTCAATTATTGTCATGTTCTGGACGGTACTAATCGGTCTGACTGGGAAAAAAATACGGAACAAAAAAAGGAGTTTGTGATTGGCCAAACTGAACCAGGATTTCCAGGGCAAGAATCTTGACAACATTCGAGTTTGTTCTTATTATTATGCCCTTTCCTGCTTACTAAGTCCTTCTCTGTATGATTAAGCAGCTTCAATTAGCATAAATTAGCAGAACAACTTATTCAGTAGTACATTAATGAATTAATTCATGTTGTTGTTTACATCCAAGTATCGCCAATATGGCTACGCATCTGGGAAACTCACCAAATCGTGACCAAATCGTGACCAAATTCTCACTATTTGTCAAAAATGTAAAACATGTTGATGGTCCGAAATGCTTAATTTACTAACAAAATACAAAATATAACATTGTTTCCTTTATTTTTACCATTCTTTTTTACAGAAAAGGGTGTTAACAGAATTATAGCAATTATAATTAACGAGAAAGTAATTAAAACAGAGAAAAAAATGTCAGTTTCAGAAAAGCAGGTCAGTTTCAACGTAAATGAGCATCTCCGTTAAAACTTTAAGAAATTAGAAAGCAGACTGAATGTAAATAAAACAGCATGAATGCACACAGCTGTCACATGTATAAAGTTTTTGATTCTCTCTAGTGTGAATGCTTGATATTAAATGATGATTAAAAACCAACAATTTAATATTCAAAGAAACTTTAAATGTCCAAAGGAGTGTCTAAAGTTTAATATTATTAGATATTATAAGCGACAATATTCCATCTGTTACACTTTAACAGCGCGTTGTTTCTAACCCACATAAACGCTTATAAAAGCCACATACATCAAATAAAATAAACCTGACCTGTGTTTTGGTTGTAAGTTGTATCACCGTTTTTCTGAAGTGCAGTTTGGAGTCTGAATTACCCATCTCTCTCTGATCTGTCCACCGCGCACCTGTGGCGCAGGTGAACACGACGCCAAATTACCACTTCTACTACGGCAAAGGCTTAGCTCATGAATATTAATTACGCTGCACTGACGTTGACGTTAACCTGTATGGCGCATCCAATCACCTTATGTTTTAATATTTGAGATTCGCTGATTCGCCAGCTGCCTAGGCGCCCATTTCAACCGTTAGCCAATCAGATTGGCCGAGTGAACGAGCGTCCCGTTACGTCATTAATATACATGAGAGAAGGCGTAGCCATAGTAGGAATCGTTTGTTCGTGACCAGGATGCAAGCATCGTATTTTTCCGGGTGTGTAAAGTAAATATTTGCCCAAAGATTACTCTTTAAAAGTCGAGTACCTTAAGCATACTGTGAATTAATATTAAGCTGTTGCTTTAAAGGTGCGGCTGACATTGAATACAATGGAAGTGTCCTCAGAAAAACACGTACCACCATCCATTGTGTTTATTTTATTAGTCTGCGCTATGCCATACATTGTGATTTAAATACAGTAAGCACACAATTAGTACTTTTTTCTACCCACTGTAAGTATATATCTCTCTTGAATGTGTTTAACATAGAAAAACCACATGATGTAATTGTGGATATTGATTTATGCACCATTATTTAAATGCTGCATATAGCAAAATCCATAACGTTGGTGTAATTTAGATAGTAGCAGCGTAGTTATTGGCTAGAACTTAAATAAACATACTTTACTTGGAATTTAGCATTACTGGGTATGTAAATACTTATAATGCTGTGAGTTTGTGTAAGTTTGGCTCCATATGTAGGAGTATATTTGTTGTTCCTCAATATTTATGAGCTCACAAAAGCTGTTGGGATAATAATGATACAAGAATCAGACATGATTGATTGATTGATTGATTGACTGATATGAAGCATAACATTGGCCTGGTTACAGGTTACTGATTTACCTCATTCCACAAGTAGAAATGTTCATTTTACCCTGCAATTTTGTGTTCTTAAGCTGAGATTCAGTAACATGTCGCTGTTAACGGTGATACTCAAACTGTTTTTGCTTTGACATTTCAAAATGGCAGAAGAATCACCAATGTTTGGCCAATTATTACAAGCAAAATATGTTTATATGTCCATAGTTTTTAAATCCAAAATTCACGCAGAAAAAAAATTGCATGCTTTACTTGGAATAGTCTTGTTTACATGCAATTGACTTAATTTGAATAAACTCATGTGTGCATGCTCATTTCACACAGTATGTGTTTAAAACCAGGAAAGAAAAACTCATCTGATTACATGATACACACAACACTGAGTGAGAGGAAAATGAGCAGTCAGCATATTAAATCAGATGTTTTCATGTAATTTGCAGTGGTAAGTGGCAATTTTATTTATGTCTATGTTGCTGCTTTGTTGCATTTAAAGAGCCAGTCTATGTTTGGAAAATTATACTACTCTTATTTTTCTGCAATATTAGTACTTTAAGTATGCAGTTTTTCTATATGCATACAAGTTACTGACAATGCAAATTTTCATTTTGCAAAAAGTTTGTGCTCATGCACATTTTTATTTTATTTCATTGCAACATTTCTTGGTGTAAGTTATTGTCAAAGCATTTATTGTTGTTTTTACTCTTTAAACTGTTAACTCTTGTTTTTATAAATGGGGGCAGACCTTTTTTGTCTGGCACGAAAAAGAGGTAATTAAAACATTGCAAACATTTAATTTATATTTAATGCTTGCTTACTTATTTTTATTATTATTTTAACATATATAGGCTAATCATTACTTTTCTTCTACAGACAAAGTCTGCCCTGTCAGTATGTGCTTGCTGATCTCCTCAAGTTTGGATTTAAAATGGGGAGGTTGTGCACTGAACATGATTGAATTGTCTTTGTGCAACTACCCATTGACTCACCAATGACAACTCTGGTCTTTATAGAAACAGTTGCTTACAAGTTTCCATCCATACCTACACAAATGTTTCTTCAACACCGCAAAAATGAAGTGCTTAAGAGAAGATTTATGTTATACTTTTTGTACGTACAGTATACATAATACCTGTTTTGTTCTAATACACATTGTATCAGCAATTATTAAGAATCAGTATGTTATCGAATATATATATTTGTTGCTGGGAATCTCACAGAAACATGATCTGATTTTCGGTCAACATGTACAGTACATTAGCTATTGTTTCATTTTAATATCAGAGCAACCAGTACATAACAGAACTGCACAATGTAGTAAACCGATTAAATGCCAAGCAAACCATAGCTACACTCTCACACAGAAATTAAAAACTGCTATTGTTTAGAGATTACTCTTGGTTCTAGTAATGATCCACCCAGAGTTATTAATAAAGGCATTGCTAAGTTTAGAAGAGCTGCAGTTTATCATCACTAATCAGTTGTTCAAGAGAGAATATCCCCGAGTTTGCTCTGCAGCAGCATTTGGCCTCAGGTAAAGTTATTCCTCTTAATTTTGTCACTCTTTGAGTCAGATTTTTACCAATGTTGTATTTTAATAGCTTGTTCTGGTTGTATGACTTATGGAATGAAGTTTTACATAAATGTGCAAAATGTGAATAACAAAAGCAAGAAATAGTATTGTCCCCATTTGTACAGTCAGTCAAAAGTAAAATTTAATAACAGAAATTAGTAACAGTTTAAAAACAGTAAAATTTAGTACAGATTACACAAGTTTTAAATTGCCGAATGCCACAAAGGATCATTTAGAATCAAGTTTTTTTTTTTTTTTAAACAGGTCAGTTTGTCATAATGAGGTTTCTAATCTCACTGTGCACTTTCCTGCTTCTGCTGGTCAATGGTGATGGTATGTTTATAAAAGTGCTCAGATTTTTATCTTAGAATGATGCATTTAAATGTCAACTTACTAGATGCTGTATTATTTACACATTATTAATTATTATTATTATTATTATTATTATTACACATGATTTGAATTTTGTGTTAACAGGTGAAACAGTCAGTACAACAGGACAAACATCAGGTACAACAATCTTTCTTCAACTTCTATAGCTGGCTTTATTATGAATCATAATCACTAATTTATTTCCATAAATAGAATGGCTTCCAGATTATGGGACAAACATTTGATCCAGTCATTATTGACAAAAATGCTTTTCTCTCCTTCACAAAAAAAGCAAACCACATTTATGAAATGCAGAGAGATCCATCCTCAGTTTATCAAACAAACATTGTTTCTTCCATAGTTATTTAATGTCCTGTTTATTTGTGCTGAACTAGATAGATATTGACAGTGTGTTGGCTTGTGATTGCCTTTTGTCTCTTTCAGCGTCTACAACTTCCGTCTCTGATCCATGCTATGACTATAACACTCTTGAAGAATACTGGAGAGACATACGGCAAAGCCCATATCAGTACTATGACCATGATGACACCCTTGTTGAATGGAGTGGCTGGTATCGGCTGTATTTGAATGGAGAAAGTGCCCAGATGTCTGAGTGGTGTGTGAATACTGTGGGATGTGGTGGTTACACTGGACTCTATCTCAACGGTTCTCATCCAACATTTGAGGATGGAGTGGTGACCCGTGAAGTTTTGGGAAGTTACATGTGGTCTTACCAGTGTGGCACCTATACATCTACGTCCATCCAAGTCAAAGCCTGTCCAGGAGATTATTACGTCTATGAATTTGTCAAACCCAACATATCAGTCCCCAGACCTACATACTGTGCAGGTGCAGTTCTAAGCACTTTTTTTTTTAAATAAAATACATTTTTGTAAATCATATGCATTAAGCTGTACTCCTATTTTAAGTTAAGTGTCATTTCTGTTCCTAACAGAATTGAGGAAATGTTACCCAAACCATTTTTGTACCATGCCTGTTCAGAAAACTAGTCGGATCCCTGACTGTTTCATGCAGCGTTGCTCCAAATATAACGTTAGTTAAACCAGAAGTTGTTGTGTTGGACTCTTTAAACAGACTATGCTGAGATAAGAGAAAGTAATTAGGGGGGGAAATTAAACACAATTCATCTGCAATGACATTTATTGGAAGTAAGCCTATGGGTGAGAATAATAATGTGGAGTAAAATTTAGAGGTCTGTCGCTATATATTCAATCTTTGTTCACCCGCTGCCCGCTTAGAATAATTTTCTTCCTGACTTGACCTGTTAAATTTAGATCTCATTTCCAGAATCTCACATTTAACCATTAAGAAATAATACAGAGTATGTAAAACTTATTTTTTTCAGTACGTTCATCAATGTTCCACTTAAGACGTATTGTATGACTGTCAAGAGTGGCTCGGATGGTCCTGTCAACAGCAGCAGCATTGAGCACAGCTGGAATGGTTTCACACATGAGTGCATGCTATAGGCTAAAGCTTGCTAAGGAAATATTTGAATGATTTATTTATGAATTAGTGTTTTCTGAGTCAGCTTTGCAAGTATGAAGTTAACGATCCCCCTCATTGATCTCCTCATTGGACGCACCTTTAGAGAGAAATGCATCTTTACGGATTAGCTACATAATGAAAGCGTTTTTGTTTTCAATTTGTTTGATTTCTGTGATGCATTTATTGGCTGAGTTTCGGTTCATTTTTGTTTTCTTTATTTTATAAAAGCACAAAGTTTTATTGATATTGTGTGTGCACAAATAAAAGTATACAGTACCATTTACAGTTCCGAATGACGTATTTTATCATTTTGAACAAAAATAAAAGCATGTTTTAAATTGTATGTAAGTGATCGTGCTGACGCAAAAAGCACTGATCCATGTGTGCGGCGCGTGCATAACAGTCCTGAGCGCTGGCCGTACAGGTGCTCGATATGAATGAGTAAAGCGCAGATATGCTGTTCAGAAAGGATATTGGGAACGGGATAGTGTTACCGCCTACTCCCATTCAAATTACACCAGAGTTACCTTCCGCTACCGCATTTTATTTGGAAATTTATCCCCGTGTCTCCAGGAATCTGGTCGGGTTCCGTGGTTGCAGACCTCTAGTAAATGGTAAAACTGATTGCACTACAAACCAGCATTTTAATCATTAAGATAATAATTAACAGCAAAACCAGCTGTTTTATACTACAAAAAAATTCTGGATGCGAATGAGACCAGAAGCCAGACCCATACAATTTACAAATGGCTGTGCTTGCTCTTGTAGGAAAAATTAGGTGGATACATGTTCTTTTCATGTTCTCTTACACAAAAAGTGTTTGAATGCGTAACTTAACCTTTCTCTTTTGTCCATGATAGTTGCTTTCCAAAGCATCAGCAGTGATCCCTGCTACAGCTATGAGTCTCTGGATCGTCCCTGGAGAGCCAACAATGAAAGTGGAGATTATATTTGTGATGAACGTTTCTCCTGGAATGGCTGGTACCGGCTTTTCTACAATGGAATGAATATCCAGATGCCAGAGACCTGTGTTAGTTCATACACCTGTAACACATACTATAGTCTGTGGCTCAATGGTCCTCACCCTCCGATAGAGGATGGAGTGGTGACCAGAGAGGTCTGTGGAGGGTCTTATTGGAGCAGCTGCTGTTATTACAAGACAAACCCCATCAGAGTGAAAGCATGTCCAGGCAATTACTATGTCTATGAACTTGTGCATCCACAACTCTGGTGTTCAGGGTACTGCACAGGTAATGTTTTTTCTCTCCATCTTCTCTCTCTTTTAGACAAAGTCTTTTACAAAAAAACTTTTACAATTTCTTAAATTTACTTACTGTCTTGAATGTCCTTCTTTTAAGATGTCAGCACAATTTCACAACCAATTTTTACTGCAAGTCCAGATATATTTACTGGATCCAGCATCACATTGAGTAAGTTACATTTGTTTGTTAATGTGTTTGATTAGCTCACATTTGCGCTTGTGAAGTTGCTTATTAAAAAAAAAAAAACTGGTCTGTTTTGGTCTCCTACTAACACAGATTATGACCCATGCAATAACTACAACACACTCAACAACCACTGGAGAAGCACACTCAACTACTGGTATTGGTATGGCTATATAAATGAACATGATGACACTCGTGTTGAATGGGATGGCTGGTATCGACTCTTCATTAATGGATCAAGTGCTCAGATGCCTGAGTGGTGTATGTCCTTCATGTCATGTGGAGGTTATAGTGCTCTGTGGCTTGGTGGCTCTCATCCTCAGCTAGAAGATGGAGTTGTTACTCGTGAAATATACGGCTCTCGCCATGATCAGTGCAGTCGCTACAGATCTGAACCAATCCAAGTCAAAGCTTGTTCTGGAGATTATTATGTCTACAAATTTACCAGACCAAAGGTTTCAATCCCAGCTCCTGTATATTGTGCAGGTACATTCATTCATTCTTTGTATTTGACATGCTTATATTGGAGTTTTCATATTTTGATCTTGGAATCATAATTTGGCACTATATTTGGGTCTTTTCCATAATAGTACCATTCATCGCCTCAAGTGTTGATCCCTGCTACAACTACACCAGTCTGGATCAGCTTTGGAGAGCCACTGACAACCCTTACTATAGTTACTATAGTAACTATTCCTACCATGTCATGTGTGATTATAATGTGGAGTGGAATGGCTGGTACAGGCTGTTCTACAATGGCCAAAATACTCAGATGCCAGAATCATGTGTTAATCAAGGCATGTGTGGCACTTATTACCCTCTGTCACTCAATGGCTCTCATCCACAGCTGGAAGATGGAGTGGTCACTCGTCAGGTCTGTGTATCTGCATGGAATGGCTGCTGTACTTACACATCCCACCCTATACAAATCAAAGCCTGTCCAGGAGATTACTACGTATATGAGTTTGTCAAGCCAATATTTTGTTCAGCGTTTTGTGCAGGTAGATATATCTAACAACATACACTTTGTTCACTACCATCGTGGGATTATTTTTTGGAAATGAGTGACATTAACAGAAATCTTTCTCATATCAGATGTCAGAGGCCTTAATGAGACATCAACTACTGGTAACGTACTATACTGTTTTACTAATATGCTGAGAGCCCTGATGTATACTACTGTAGAAAAACAAAAAAATAAGTAAAAAAAAAAATAAAACAAAAATAAAAATAGCAATATAGTGAAATATTCTGACAATTAAAAAAAAATTAAAAGATAAAATGTATTTATATCTGTGATCAAAGCTGAATTTTCAGCATCATTTAGTCTTCATTGTTACAAGATACTTCAGAAATCATTCATTTGCTGCTCAAGAAACATTTATTTATTATCAGTGTTGAAAACAGTTGTGCTGCTTAATATTTTGTGAAAACTGTGGTATTTTTTTTAAAGGTTTCTTTTAATTTTGGAATGAACAGTGTTGAAACAGAGATCTTTCATAACATTATATACTTTTTTTTTTAACGTCTTTGATCGATTTAATGAATCCTTACAAAAAATAAAAATAAAGAGTTCCAGCTGATCCCAAGCTTTTGAATGGTAACGTATACTATTGGCATTGCTTTAATCCCCAGTTTTATCCCTAGTTCATCACATTTTTACTACACAAGTGTAATAAATTATTTAATTTAATGAATAAAGATGAGTAAAAAACATTAGAATAATATGATGCCTATTTTGGTAAAATATTAATTATTAGCAGCCATGTTTTCCTCATTAATATTTACATTAGTTATGCTTTGATTTAAAATTTTAATGAGTGAATAACATTTAATGGCCTTATTTATAACAGTGTAATTTGTGCCCGTTTTTTTTTTTTATTCATTTTGTGGTTCTCCCTTTTAGATCCCTGTGCTGAACTTAGCTGCACAGAGGATGAATGGTGTGGAGAGAAAAACGGCGTCTATGGCTGTTTGTGTAACGAGAACCAGACCAGACCAGATTCTTTTGGTGAAACACATTCTACTACAAAAAAACGTTTTGATACAGTTTTATAAATTATTATTTACCTTTTTTTTGTTTATTCCGACAATGTTTTGGATGTTTTCTCTCTCAGATTTCTCAGAAACCTGTGAAAGCAGCTCTGGCTCCATGTCTGTGTCTCGCTGTCAGCTCTTTGAGGCTGGTTTTCCGGCTGACGGCTTACACCTCAATGATCCCAGCTGCAAAGGAACGGTCCGGAATGGCAGAGTGGAATTCCATTTTGATAACAGTGAACACATCTGTGGTACAAATCTTGTGGTATGATATATTTCGTATATGCCACTTGAATGTAAAAAAAAAAAAAAAAAAAAAAAAAAAGGATATCCTTTTTATAATACATGTGATTTAATTTCTCTAAAGTTTTACATGTAGATGAATACAGAAAGTGGTAGTTTTTTTTTGACAATTAAAAAAAATAGTCATAATCAGTAATTCGGCCAAAGCTCTAACCAACAAACACTTTAGATAGTGGTTGATGAGTGAAATAAACATGTTGACATGTTCAAATATTGTCTACAGGCCAATGGCACCCACTTCATCTATGGTAACTTCATTCTGGGGAAACCAAAGTCAGAAGGTCTCATCAGCAGAGAGAAAATCCTTAAGCTTCCTTTCAGCTGTGTTTATCCTCAAACACAAACACTTACCATGAATGTGGAAATCAACCCACTGGAGAGGTAGAAACATAAAGCAACAATAACTAAGCAGTATGAACCTGAGCTGTATGAAAATGATCCATTTTGAACATTTTAACAGCATTGTGCACAAGACTCTTCCCGCTGGTGAAGGGAGATATCAGGTTCGGATGATTCCATATGAGGATGATGAGTTTACCCGGCCCTTCACTGGTAGAGTAGATGCAGAGCTTGACCAGAAGATGAATGTGGAAGTTCGTGTTGAGGGGGTTGACAGCCGCCAGTTTGCCCTGGTGCTGGACACATGTTGGGCTACACCTGTGAATGACCCTGATCACAGTCTCCGCTGGGATCTCATTGATGCAGAGTAAAGCTTTTTTGTACATGGAATGCAAATGTTTGATGACTTACAGAAAATCACTTCTAAATTGAATGGCTTTCAAGTGAAAGAGTTTGATTTTATTATTGTCATTATTGCTATTCTCAGGTGTCCCAATCCGAATGATGACACAGTGGAGCTGCTGCAGAATGGCATCTCGACATCCAGCCGTTTCTCCTTCAGGATGTTTATCTTCACTGCAAACTCCACTAAGCTTTACCTGCACTGTGCTGTTCACCTTTGCCTTCTGTCAAGCAATCGCTGCTCATCGGTGAGTTCACCAAACCTTTCATGGTAATGAATAATTGTGCTTTGGCTTCATTATACTGCGCAGATGAATCTGATGGTTTCAAATGGTAACCATACCACTGCAAATGTCACTAATGAACAACATATATAAAATAAATATAATCTCTTCACAGTATGTCTAAATAGAAGTAGTCATGTGAGGTAAAATGGTGGAAACTATTGCAACTATTTATAGGCATACAACCCAAAGCATGAACTGGTTTAGAGTTTGGCATTGTTACCAACATAACCATTGTGTTGTGAATCTAGTGAATGTACAGCAAATGTGATGCTATGCAAACTAAAAGTATTTCTCGATATTAAACAGGGATTTACATAGCTGGATTTTCCCTTTCCTATTTTAGGACTGTAATTCTGGACACCATCGGAGAGAGCGCAGGTCTCTGGACTTCCATGACAGTGCTTCCATATCCATAGGTCCTCTGGTGTTGTTTGAAGGGAAAACAGGTGAACACTTCACTTTTTTTAATCATTTGTAAAAAAGGTTTATGATAATTTCTGTCGTGAATGCATTACATTTCATTGCATTATATTCCCTGTTCACAGATAAGTGGGTCCCTGAGCAAGTGAAGGTATCTGAGGCTTCTTGTCTGTGTGCTTCTCTGATGCTGTTACTTGTTCCTCTGATGAGTGTCCTGACCCTCTTCTAGTATTTTCCTACAAAAATGTGTAGCTTTTTACATGCATATTTTAATAAATGTGGTTCTGATGCCACACTGGTTGAGGGTTTCCAAATGTTTACTCATTTCATAGCTGTTATTTGGCCTTTGTTTGCTTACAAGCACCAAAAATTAATTATTCAGTGAATTAATCATGTTCTACATTAATCTTAATTTACTTCAGAGGATGCACTGCAATAACAAAGACAATCATATTCATGTTTATTTAAATCATTAATTCATTCCTATTCTATGATTTAGTCTTGTAACTTGTTTTAAAAGCCCTTGAGACAGGATGGAAAAAAAAGTAACTTTAGACATTTCACACAGAGAATGAAAAATTAAAGAAATAAATTGTAAGGCTTTGAAGAATGTTGCAAGTTGAAGCATTCTTTCTTATAAGGTAAGATGGGGTTGAATTCATCCACTACTAAAATAAAATTGTTCTTGTATTACTAGGATTAGATTGTAATTATAAAATGTGAAGAGAAACTGAAATTGACAAGTAGGTGAGTGTAATAAATATAAGAGATACTTTTGCATATGAGCAGTTTGACCCCCTCTTTGAATATCTTCACGTTCACACATATGAAGTTTTTATTTTATTAATGTTAATCCATGCTACCTAATCTATTAACTAATTAACATTTTGTTGCAGTATTTAATATATATACTTTTAATGTATTCAACTTGTTAGAATGTAATGTAGAAAGTAATAATAACCTAAATTGACTTCAGTTGCTTTAGTTTTGTTTGATACATAAAGCATTATGGACCTTATTTGTAAAGGGTTCCCTAAAACTCTTGAAAGTGACTTGTAAGATTTGAGAGTTATATTTATATTTATACATCTACATTAAATTTGACTGCTTACTTAAGCCTTTTTGTATTTTTTTTTTTTCTTAATGTTTGGTGTTACATACATAGTCTGCACATTTCCTGAGAAGACATTACTCTCATAACACATTAATGTGCGTCACATGGTTTGCGCTACAAAGGTGAGCGCTACCATCAGTCCTGTGTCATGCCAACAGTAAAGCATCCTGAGATCATTCATGTGTGGGGTTGCTTCTCATCCAAGGGAGTGGGCTCACTCACAATTTTGCCCAAAAACACAGCCATGAATAAAGAATGGTCTCAAACACCCTCCAACAGCAACTTCTTCCAACAATCCAACAACAGTTTGGTAAAGAACAATGCATTTTCCAGCACGATGGAGCACCGTGCCAATAAGGCAAAAGTGAAAACTTAGAGGTTCGGGGACCAAAACGTTGAAATTTTGGGTCCATGGCCTGGAAACTCCCCAGATCTTAATCCCATTGAGAACTTGTGGTCAATCCTCAAGAGGCGGGTGGACAAACAAAAACCCACTAATTCTGACAAACTCCAAGAAGTGATTATGAAAGAATGGGTTGCTATCAGTCAGGAGTTGGCCCAGAAGTTTATTGAGAGCATGCCCAGTCGAATTGCAGAGGTCCTGAAAAAGAAGGGCCAACACTGCAAATACTGACTCTTTTCATAAATGTCATGTAATTGTCGATAAAAGCCTTTGAAACGTATGAAGTGCTTGTAATTATATTTCAGTACATCACAGAAACAACTGAAACAAAGATCTAAAAGCAGTTTAGCAGCAAACTTTGTGAAAACTAATATTTGTCATTCTCAAAACTTTTGGCCACGACTGACTGTACAGTGTACAGCATAAATGACATTTTCTATTTTGGCTTTTTTTGTTAAATAAATTATGACATGGTGCAATATGTCATGTGTTGTTAATCTGATGTTTTATTTTTTCAAATTTTAGGACCTGCCAAGGACCAAATTGTTTTATGTCCTGATACAGAAATCCATGGAATTCAATAGGGTGTGCTAACTTTTTCACGTGACTGTATATATATAACGTACTCGGTTACTTTCGTAACCTCGGTTCCCTGAGATACGGGAACGAGTACTGCGTCGAAGACGCTATGGGAAAAGCTCCTTTTCTCCTGAGACTGAAGCATTTCAATAACGCAGTGTAACTGCACGGCCATTGGTTCGTGCAGTGATAAAAAGACGAACCAATGGCTCGGCAGCGGAGCTGCACGAGCCTATGGCGATGATTCGCGCCCGATCGCGCCAAAAGGGGCGGAGTATCTGGCTATATAAGCGTGCATTTAGCCATAGGATCTCAGGTACTTCGACTGAAGCGACGACTGAGTCGTGCAGCTACATAGCACGGCCAGCAACGCAGTACTCGTTCCCGTATCTCAGGGAACCGAGGTTACGAAAGTAACCGAGTACGTTCCCTTTCGATACTTTCACTCGTACTGCGTCGAAGACGCTATGGGGAACCAGTACAATCCCGCCGTTGCTATGGTAGAGGAACGACTGACACGGCCCTAGCACTGAAGGGCTAGTATGGGCCAATCTGTTTAATCAAGATAACGTGATAAACATCCGTTCCAGGGATTTAAGTGCAGTTTGGAGCTCCACTGAGGCCAAAGCGTACCACATAACATTTATTACTGGTAACAGTTATCCCATTATGCAGAAGCACCCGAGTCTGTAAAACCGGGACGTCCAGATTATAAAATCTAGCAAATGTGGACGGCGAGGCCCAGCCGGCCGCCGCACAAATTTCTGCTATGGAAACGCCACTAGACCAGGCCCAGGACGAGGCGATGCCTCTAGTCGAATGGGCTCTTACCCCCATGGGACATTGTAGGCCCAAAGAAGAGTAAGCCAGCATGATGGCTTCTACTATCCATTTGGATAACCTGTTTCGTGACCGAAGACCCCTTGGCGCGGCCACCGAAACACACAAACAGCTGTTCTGACTACCTAAAGGAAGCAGAACGCTCTACATAACACCTCAATGCCCTAACGGGGCAGAGGGGATTAAAATCCTGGTCTTGCTCCGAAGGAGGAAGAGCCAAGAGGGAAATAATTTGGTCTCTGAATGGCGTCGAGAGACTTTAGGTACATAACCACGTCTTGGCTTCAGGATGACTTTAGAGTCATTTAGCCCGAATTCCAAGCATATGGGGCTCACAAAGAGCGCCTGTAGTTCACCCATACGTTTGACTGATGCCAATGCTAAGAGCAGGGCAGTTTTCAGCGTTAGAGGGCGAAGGTCAGTGGACTGAAGCGGCTCAAAGGGAGGGCTTCTCAGAGCCCTCAGCACCGTGGGTAGGTCCCAAGAAGGGACTGTGATGGGGCGAAGGGGGGTTAAGCCTTCTTGACCCCTTCAAGAAACGAACGACCAGATTGTTCTTTCCCACAGATTGACCATTTATAAGGTAATGGAATGCCGCTATGGATGTCACATAGACCTTGAGCGTGGAGGGAGATCTTCCCTTGTCCAATAGCTCCTGAAGGAAGGACAATATCACTGATATGTCGCATAAATTCGGATCTGCACCGCGGGTGGAACACCAGGCGGAAAAGACAGACCACTTAAGATCATAGAGCCGCCTTGTAGAGGGTGCTCTGGCTTGAGAGATAGTGCTCAAAACGGCCTCAGGGAGACTTGTAGGCTCCCGTCGAGAGACCATACATGCAGCGCCCACAATTCCGGTGGGGGGTGCCATAGCGTTCTGTTTGCCTGTGTTAAGAGATCTCGTCTCAGTGGAATGGGCCACGGCGCTGTTGAAAGCAGCCGAGGAAGATCTGGAAACCAATGCTGGTTCTGCCAGAATGGGGCCACTAACAGGACTTTGAGCTTCTGCTCCCTGACTCGCCTTATGACCCGTGGTACCAGGGCAGTCGGGGGAAACGCATACAAAAGGAGATTGGGCCACTCGCGGGCCAATACATCCTGTTCCTTTGAAAAATAGATTGGGCAGTGATAATTGTCTTCTGAGGCGAAAAGATCTACTTGCGCCTTGCCGAAGACCGCCCATATTTCCTGAACCATTTGGGGGTGAAGCATCCACTCGTCTGAGGAGACGTTGCTCCGAGACAGCATGTCTGCTCCCTGGTTCAGCCTGCCTGGCACATGTGTTGCTCTCAACGAGCGGAAGTGCAGTTGAGCCCACTTTAGGAGACGTTTCACTAACGTGATAGATGTCTCGACGAAAGACCTCCCTGGTGATTTATGTAAGACACCACTGTCATACTGTCCGAGCGGACTAAGACGTGGTGTCCCTTTAAGACCGGCAGAAGGGTGTGGAGGCCTAAACACACTGCTAGCATTCCTAGGCAGTTGATGTGAAGGCGACTCTCTGCTTTCGACCATTGGTCGAATGCAGGCTGGCTGTCGCACAGTGCCCCCCAACCTGAGTTGGAGGCATCTGTCGAGACCACTTTCCTTCTGAATACCATGTCCAGGGGAACGCCCTGTTCCATCCATTGAGAGTTCTTCCAAGGAATCAGAGCTGTGACACAGGCCTGATCTACCTTGATACGTAGGCGTCCTAGACGCCAGGCTTGAGGAGGAACCTTTGGTTTCAGCCAGAACTGCAGAGGGCGCATTTGAAGCAGGCCCAACTGAAGTACTGGGGATGCCGAGGCCATCAGGCCGAGCATCTTCTGAAAAGCCTTGAGAGGGCGAAGGGCTCCGACTTTGAAGGAGGCCGCGAGCCTGCAAATAGCCTGGGCTCGTTGCGGCGCAACTCCATTCGGGTTGAGTCGAAAACTGCTCCCAGGAATGAAATACGTTGGCTGGGAGACAGCACGCTCTTGGAAAAATTGACCCTGAGTCCTAGGCACACTAAGTGGCTGAGGATTATGGATCTGTGGTGTATTAGCTCGTCCTCCGACTGGGCCAGGATGAGCCAGTCGTCGAGGTAATTCGAGACGCGGATTCCCATCTGTCTCAGGGGGGAAAAGCGCTGCGTCCATGCACTTCGTAAACGTGCGGGGAGCTAAGGACAGTCCGAACAGAAGGACTGTATATTGATAAGCCAATACCTCGAAGGCGAATCTCAAGAATTGCCTGTGACGGGGGGCATTCTGGATATGGAAGTATGCATCTTTCAGATCCAGTGAGCAAAAGCAGTCCTCTGTGCATATCTGCGAGAGGATCTGCTTTAGCGTAAGCATTCTGAACGGCCGTCTCATGAGGGCGCGATTCAGACGTCTGAGGTCGAGGATGGGTCTTAGACTGCCATCCTTCTTTGGAACGAGGAAGAAACGGCTGTAGAAGCCTGACTCGCTCTGTGTTGGGGGAACCGTATCTACGGCACCTTTGCCAACAAATTCCTCACCTCCGTACGCAAAACTTCTACGTCTTTGCTGTGAACTGAGGTGGAGACCCCGCTGAAGCGTGGTGGTCTTCAAGCGAACTGACGTGTGTAACCTCGTTCTATTATGCCCAGAACCCACTTGACACTCCGGGGATGGCTTGCCAGGCCTCGGCCCGCGTGGCAAGGGGTTGCATTGGTTCGAGCAACTGACCGTTATGACAATGGCAGGTTGTGAGGACGCTGTCAGAAAGGGCCCAGGGGTCACAACATTTTCCACTGAGAAAACGAGCCGCCAGCGAGATATAACACTCATCGTCTCAACAAGCGCAGCCTCAGCGTGGGCATGGCCCAGACGCATCCAATTTGAAGCTGTCAGTAATGATCAGTGACAGCATTCTCATTTAATCCACCTAAAAAGATCAAACCGCTCAAAAAGAGGAGTAATGATGATCTTTGTATTAACATATAGGTAGTTTAAAACGCTGCGCACATCCTCTCAGTTCTGCTCGTAGCAGACGAGGGGAGGGGCGGGGCCGTCTTCACTGAGAAACGAGCCGCCAGCGAGACATAACACTCATCGTCTCAACGAGCGCAGCCTCAGCGTGGGCGTGGCCAGGACGCATCCAAATTGAAGCTGTCAGTAATGATCACAGTGACAGCATTCTCCTTTAATCCACCTAAAAAGATCAAACCGCTCAAAAAGAGGAGTACTGATGATCTTTGTATAAACATAGGCAGTTTAAAACGCTGCGCACATCCTCTCAGTTCTGCTCGTAGCAGACGAGGGAGGGGCGGGGCCGTCTTCATTGAGAAATCGAGCTGTGAGCAAAGCAGATCCAGACGTAAACACTCGCAGAGAGAGCTGTCTGTCTCAGAGCATGCAATCTCAGCGTGGGCGTGGCCCAGGCGAGAGGCGCACTGAAATATGAAGCTGTCAGCAATATAGAATCATAGGTGACAGCTTTCTGCTCCGATTTGCTCAGAAGGATAGAGCCGCTCGATAAGGCGAGAGGCGCAGATCCTCACATAACACTGATCAAAGACTGCACAGAGTGACGAACGCGGGGCTTTGCCGGCGTTACGTCACTTAAGTCTGATCGCGCATTCACCGTTTCTTTCTCCGAGGTAACTGAGAGAAGAGAAACGTGAGAAGGGGGAGGCGGGGCGACTCCCGCGAGCGAACATGTCCATACTATTAATAATGAAAGCAGCTCGCCTCTGTGAGCGCGGCATAAGCGACGCATACACGAAAGCAAAGCCGTCAGTAATAGATGTAACAGTGCTTCGCTCTGATCTGCCAGGGAGGATTAAAGCCGCTCGTGTAACGAGTGCATCTGATCCTCGCGAGTAACACGCTGGCAAATCAATAAAGCTTGCACAATATGTGTCGGCATGAGAATGCTCGTGCATGATTGCTCAGCTCACAACTCGCTGCTGCTTCCTCCGAGATTACTGGGAGGAGAGAGACATGAGAGCTGGAGCGCCTTCTGCGAGCGGACCGGGCTTTCGTAGTGAACGCAGTCCGTCTCCCTAGCAACACACACACACAAACAAATGCGAGCTTGTCAGATCAAAGGCAATGGGAAGAGCGAGCACGCGGGCTCACTGCCGGCGTACGATCGTTCAAACCCTGTTGTTTAGTTCCCTGACTCCACTGTCTCTTTCTCCGAGCCTTGCTGAGAGATAAGAAACGGGAGAACGGGGTTAGCGAGCGAAAAGAGCGAGACTCAAACTGTCAGCGACAGCATTCCGTCTCAGTGAGCGGCACTCACTGCCCTTCTACATCGTGCAGAGCCCTGCACGAGCCACTCGCATCGCGACATTTGCAACAACGTCGCTAGAAAATTTGCTCTTTTAGAACTTACTTCTTAGAAATAAGCCCTTTTATACTCACCGGATGGCGGCAGGGGATCAGCTGGGACCGCTGCTGCTGCGACGCTGAAGGCGGCGGAGAAGCGGCTAATCAGACGAGCAGAGAGGGTCTCTCGTTCAGCTTGATCCGCTGCGAAGGCGTGTCAACGGCGAGTAGCATCAAGTCTCGTAGATCAGCAAAGAAGTCGTCGCTGAAGGAGAAGGATCTGAGATCCTATGGCTAAATGCACGCTTATATAGCCAGATACTCCGCCCCTTTTGGCGCGATCGGGCGCGATCGGGCGCGAATCATCGCCATAGGCTCGTGCAGCTCCGCTGCCGAGCCATTGGTTCGTCTTTTTATCACTGCACGAACCAATGGCCGTGCAGTTACACTGCGTTATTGAAATGCTTCAGTCTCAGGAGAAAAGGAGCTTTTCCCATAGCGTCTTCGACGCAGTACGAGTGAAAGTATCGAAAGGGAACTTTATTTCAGACACACATTTGGTCCATAGATAAAAAATAAAAATATAGAAAAAGTACAATACTTTAAATGACATAACATTACAATAAAATTCAATGTATATCATTACAGTACTGTTTTTTATTCTCACAGAATCTACAATTTCTAGCTCTGATCCACGCTATGATTACGCTGGTTACACCACACTTGATGGATGGTGATTTCAGAATGAACAAAAACAGGAAAAATTACATTAAACAGAAGTAATATACAGTAGCTCATAGAATGAGTATACAATACAAATTAGAGGGAAAGGACAACATTTGTGTAAAGACTCATCTTCTGCTTGGCATTTGACTGAATCCTATTGCTGTATTAATTCTTCACAAAAAAAGCATAAACAGAGAATGTCTTTTTAAACTATGAAAATAAATCAGTGAACATCTGTAAACAATGGTTATCCAGAGTGTAGAACTAAACTTGAGTGCAGCTTTATTAATAGTAAAATCTCTTAATAGCATGGATGTACATGGATAAAAGTTACAAGAGTTTGAAGCATTTGATAGCCTGTCCAGGATGATGTTTATGGTGGGTTACCATTTTAATTGATTATTAATAATCTTAACTTTAGACCAAAAGCAATAATCAGTCAAGCAAACTTCCTTCTAGATAAATCCCTGTTCTGAACTCAACTGCTCTGAGGATGAAAGGTGTGGGATGAAAAACGGTGTTTACTGCTGTTTATGTAATGACGACCAACCCAGACCACAACCTGACTCTTTTGGTTGGTATCTTTCCAAAACAAAATGTGTAAACATACACTTTTTTCAAGTCATTAGTTTTTATTCTCTCAGATTTTTCAGAAACCTGTGAAAGCAGTTCTGGCTCCATGTCTGTGTCTCGATGTCAGCTCTTTGAGGCTGTTTTTTCAGCGGCTTACACCTCAATGATCCCAGCTGCAAAGGAACGGTCCGGAATGGCAGAGTGGAATTCCATTTTGATAACGATGAACACATCTGTGGTACCAATCTTGTGATAGGACTAGTCTCAGCCTCAGACGCCACACCCCCAGGACGTTGCCTAAACATCTGATGCATATGGTACACTTAACTGGACACACTTTAGGAATGTCGAAGGCGTTATCGGATTTCTGGGAGACGCGAGTGTCGCATTTATTTTCGGTCCGCCGGGAAACAAAGCGCAGACTGTTTTACTCTGTGTTTTGCTAAGAGGTGCTTATGCAGATGGCATTGTCGTTATACACTTTTGCAACGTTCACAAACAAATTACTGAGTTACTGCTTGTTCTCCCTCTCTTCTTTAACTTTCAATGCTGGTTATTTCAATGACTGACTTGTTGCACACCAGTCTGTTGTTGTATGGACATTTCCACGTCCCGAAACGTGACGCTGAACGAAACAAACTGTGATTGGTTGTTTGACATGTCGGTCAAACGGCCTTATGGGCGGGCCTTGGCCAATGAAAGCTGCCATGAATTCCAGACCTTCAGCCGTCAGTCTGAAGACTATGGTAGGACTAACTTTGTATAATCTATTCAAATCCACAATGCAAACATGCGTAATGCCTTATAGAACCAGTAGAGTTGTATTTGACCACATGGGGAATCTCTTTGAGATTTAAGAAGATTGTTTGGCTCTTACAGTTTGTTACAGATTGATTCTTTGATTAGTCTCTAGAGTTTGTTTGGGCCTTCCAAAGTCTCTAAAAGATGAACTGGGGAAGGGTGCACAAGATCCTGCCACATAAAAGACTGGACATTGTGCCCGCATTCTCCACCATTAATATGTAACCTACCATTCTTTTACTTGACTGCTATTTGTTTTCAGTTTGAGCTAAATTACAAGATTGTGCATGTCCACAGGCCAACAGCACCCATTTCATCTGTAGTAACTTTACTCTGGGGACACCGAGGTTACAAGGTCTCATCAGCAGAGAGAAAATCCTTAAGCTTCCTTTCAGCTGTGTTTACCCTCAAACACAAACACTTTCCATGAATGTGGAAATCAATCCACTGGAGAGGTGTGAGTCAAATATTATTTCTGAATAGTTCACAAAATGGAAATTTTCCCACCAAATGTCAAAAAGTCAAATCCTTTTGAGAACTTCAAACTAAAAAAAACAAACAAACAAACAAAAAAGCTCCACAAGTTCATTATAAAAATGGCCTATATGACTGATATGAGGGAATCATAAACCATGTTCTGTAAATAATGATGAAAATGTTTTTGAGTTAATTGATCTCAAGTAGAAAAATAAATATCTAAGTAAACATGGTAATATTTTCTAAACTTAGAATATATAATTTAAAACGGAATATCTGTCTATTATTTCAACAGCATTGTGCACAAGACTCTTCCCGTTGGTGAAGGGAGATATCAGGTTCGGATGATTCCATATGAGGATGATGAGTTTACCCGGCCCTTCACTGGTTCAGTTGATGCAAAGCTCAACCAGAAGATGAATGTGGAAGTTCGTGTTGAGGGGGTTGACAGCCGCCAGTTTGCCCTGGTGCTGGACACGTGTTGGGCTACACCTGTGAATGATCCTGATCACAGTCTCTGCTGGGATCTCATCGTTACAGAGTAAAGCAGCTTCTATTCATAAAAGTTCAGGCTTAACTGTAACATTTTAAAAATAACTTTAGATAGATTGAATAAGTAATAATCCATATCACTTTTAGACTTACCTGATAATTGCATGTTTTAGTATTTCAGAACTAAAGCACAAGATCACGTTATGTACCTGAAATGCAAATGTGTAAAGATTTACAGGATCATTTCTAATTAAATTGATTGTCATTATTGCTATTTTTTACAGTAGGTGTCCAAATCCAAATGATGACACAGTGGAGCTGTTGCAGAATGGCGTTTCAACATCCAGCCGTTTCTCCTTCAGGATGTTTATCTTCACTGCAAAGTCCACTAAGCTTTACCTGCACTGTGCTGTTCACCTTTGCCTTTTGTCTAGCAATCACTGCTCAACAGTAAGTTGTAATGAGTTTTGGTGGTGAGGTTTGATGACCAACATTGCTAAACTACTTATTTTGACTGCCCTCTGCTGGAAACATTTTGCACTCCTGTTTCTTGTTTTTCCCTTTTAGGACTGTAACTCTGAACACAACTGGAGGGAGCAAAGGTCTCTGGACTTCCATGACAGTGCTTCCATATCCATGGGTCCTATGATGTTGTCTGAAGGGAACACAGGTGGGCATTTCTCTTATTTTAATCATTTGTAAATAAAGGTTTATTATGATTTCTTTCATGAATACATTACACTTAAATGCATTATATTCCCTGTTCACATATAAGTGGGTCCCTGAGCCAGGGACTTCTCTTATGCTGTTTCTTGTTCCTCTGATGAGTGTCCTGACCCACTTTTAGTTTATTAACACACACACAGCAGATTTTCTAGTAGCATATTTATTAATTTAACATGGATCCAACACTGGTTTGGGGTTTCTGATTGTTTTTTTTAATTTCATGTGGACTTTTTTTTATTTATTTATTTATTTATATTTATTTATTTTAAGTTTAAGTAGTTTTTAAGCTTAAACGGATAGATAGATTTATAGACAGATTAATAGATAGATAGATTTATAGACAGATAGATTTATAGATAGAGATTTTTATATAGATAGATTTATAGATAGATAGATTTATAGACAGATAGATAGATAGATAGATAGATAGATAGATAGATAGATAGATAGAGATTTATATATAGATAGATTTATAGACAGATAGATAGATAGATTTATAGGCAGATAGATTTATAGATAGATTTATATATAGATAGATTTATAGACAGATTAGATAGAGTTTGAAAAGTTCAAGTTTAAAATTTAAGTTTGATGTTTTCAGTCTGAAATAGTTTGAAGTTTAAAGTAGTTTTAAAAGCTTCAAGATGTTAAGGTTCTCAGAGTGGTTGCTGGGGTGTTTCTATGTGGTTGGTAGGGTACCCATGGTGGCTGCTAAGGTGTTACTATGTGGTTGCTAAGGTACCCGGGGTGGTTGCTAAGGTGTTGCTATGTGGTTGCTAAGGTACCCGGGGTGGTTGCTAGGGTGTTGCTATGTGGTTGCTAAGGTATCCAGGGTGGTTGCTAAGGTGTTGCTACATGGTTGCTAGGGTACCTGGGGTGGTTGCTAAGATGTTGCTATGCGGTTGCTAAGGTACCCGAGGTGGTTGCAAGGTGTTGCTATGCGGTTGCTAGGGTACCCTGGGTGGTTGCTAAGGTGTTGCTATGCGGTTGCTAAGGTATCTGGGGTGGTTGCTAAGGTGTTGCTATGTGGTTGCTAAGGTACCTGGGGTGGTTGCTAAGGTGTTGCTATGCGGTTGCTAGGGTACCCAGGGTGGTTGCTAAGGTGTTGCTACGCGGTTGCTAGGGTACCTGGGGTGGTTGCTAAGGTGTTGCTATGCAGTTGCTATGGTACCCGGGGTGGTTGCTAAGGTGTTGCTATGTGGTTGCTAAGGTACCCATGGTGGTTGCTAAGGTGTTGCTATGCGGTTGCTAGGGTACCCGGGGTGGTTGCTAAGGTGTTGCTATGCGGTTGCTAGGGTTCCTGGGGTGGTTGCTAAGGTGTTGCTATGTGGTTGCTAAGGTACCCATGGTGGTTGCTAAGGTGTTGCTATGCGGTTGCTAAGGTACCCATGGTGGTTGCTAAGGTGTTACTATGTGGTTGCTAAGGTACCTGAGGTGGTTTGCTAAGGTGTTGCTATGCGGTTACTAGGGTACCTAGGGTGGTTACTAGCATGTTGCTGGCATGATTAGCTAGTTGCTAGCATGATTTTAGCATGACTAGCAAGTCGCTAACATGATTTTAGCAAGACTAGCAAGTCGCTAGCATGATTTTAACATGATTAGCAAGTCGTTAGCATGATTTTAGCCTGACTAGCAAAGTCGCTAGCATGATTTTAGCATGACTAGCAAGTTGCTAGCATGATTTTAGCATTACTAGCAAGTCACTAGCATGATTTTAGCATGACTAGCAAGTCGCTTTCATTATTTTAGCATGACTAGCAAAGTCGCTAGCATGATTTTAGCATGACTAGCAAGTCGCTAGCATGATTTTAACATGACTAGCAAGTCGCTAGCATGATTTTAGCATTACTAGCAAGTCGCTAACATGATTTTAGCAAGACTAGCAAGTCGCTAGCATGATTTTAGCATGACTAGCAAGTCGCTAGCATGATTTTAGCATGACTAGCAAGTCGCTAACATGATTTTAGCATGACTAGCATATTGTTAGCATGATTTAGATAGATAGATAGATATATAGATAGATTAATAGATAGACAGATTGATAGATAGATTTATAGATAGACAGATTAATAGATGGATAGATTTATAGATAGACAGATTGATAGATAGATTTATAGATAGACAGATTGATAGATAGATAGATTAATAGATAGACAGATTTATATATAGATAGATAGACAGATTAATAGATAGACAGAGTTATAGATAGATAGATAGATAGATAGACAGATTAATAGATAGACAGATTTATAGATGGATAGATTTATAGATAGACAGATTAATAGATAGATAGATTTATAGATAGATTAATAGATAGACAGATTAATAGATGGATAGATTTATAGATAGATAGACAGATTTATAGATAGATAGATTAATAGATAGACATTTATAGATAGACAGATTAATAGATAGATTTATAGATAGATTAATAGATAGACAGATTTATAGATGGATAGATTTATAGATAGACAGATTAATAGATAGATAGATTAATAGATAGACAGATTAATAGATGGATAGATTTATAGATAGATACACAGATTTATAGATAGATAGATTAATAGATAGACATTTATAGATAGACAGATTAATAGATAGATAGATTTATAGATAGATTAATAGATAGATAGATAGATAGATAGATAGATAGATAGATAGATAGATAGATAGATAGATGAGTTTAAATGAGTTTGATTGGATTAGAAATAGTAGATAGAAGGGAAGCCTGATTGAGTCTCAAAGGATTCTGGCAGTTTAAATTTGAATTTTGACAGTTGGAGTTTGAACATTCCGTCAATGTAAGTCAATGAGATTTTATTCCCAGTTTTAATCGGGATTTTTAGGAAAACCGTAAGTCCGATTAGTTAGAAAAGATATAGCAACTCGAGTTAGACCAGTATGAAGATCTGGGCTGAGTTTGGAGTTTGTAGAGTTAAAGCTCTAGGAGGAGTAGCAGTCAGAAAATTTTTGTCTCAGAAGAAGAATAATAATAACTAGAAGCTAAAGTTCGATGACAAACTTTAAATGTTGGCTTGGAGAGCCAAATTGGGCAGCCTTCGGGCAAAAGGGCCAGCCCAGAACACCATAGTGGATTAATATGTGTATTTTAGGTTAAAACGGCTTGCCATACTGGAATAAGTGATGAGCGCCTGCTTCAAAGCCGCGTCGCGTTGCCGTGCGGTTGAGCCGAAAAGCAGAAATAAGCAAGCATTTAAACTTTTTATTATATGACTGAACTATTATTGTGTTGAATCGCTGGAGTGTTTGTATTAAAATACCTTTAAAAGACGTGCAAATGATGTCTTTGTTAACAGACACATAAATGCAGCCGTGCATCTCATGTTAGTTAGTTAAGCCTATGAAAAACGTAATTTGCACCCAATGCAGGTCTTTAAAATATTCTTCTATATTTATTGTGTTGAATCGCTAGAGTGTTTTTATTTAAATGCCTTTAAAAGACGCGCAGTCATGTATAATTGTCAGTCGGACATCTCGGAGCTCATGTCTAACACACTGCTGAATGCAGCGCTCTCTGTATGAAAACAAAATGCTCACAAACAACTGCATTTAGCTGTTGATATTTTCTAATGGGTGGACTGAATTAAATCGCTGCAATATTGTAATTTTAAAGGCGTTCTAATTCGTGCAAATTATGTCGTTCGTCTCCATGTATACTCGTTGAAAGCAATCTGTACACGGTGAAGGAAATGCTTAGGGGTTTCAATAAATTCGCTCAAACAGCTGAATTCAGGTCTTTATGTGTTCTAATGGGTATTTACAATTAAATGGCTGGAATATTGTAATTTTAAAGGCATTATTTATATGCATTTTCCACCAAATTCAAAGTGAAAGTAAGTCACAGCTCGGTAACATGTTCGTTAGTGAAACGTATTGAAAAGCTCATTTGCAGCTAATGTAGTTCTTTAAAATATTCTTGTATATTTATTGTGTTGGATCGCTGGAGTGTTTTTATTTAAATGCTTTTAAAAGACGTTCAGTCATGTATTATTCTCAGTCGGGTAAGTTAGCTCCGAGCCTGAAAGCTCGTCTGTATAACACATTTGCTGAAGACAGCTTTAACTTTGAAATAAAACAGATCACAAAAGGCTGATTTGTTGATGTGTTCTAATGAGTATTTACAAACAAATCGTTGAAATATATTTATTTTAAAGGCGTTCTAATTCGTGCAATTTATGTTGTTTGTGAGCACATGCACAGAGAGAGTAGCCTAGTGCTGACGGCTTGTATAAGCGCTGAAGGTGAGCTTTTCTTTTACAAGAACTACTCACAAACCACTGAATTTAACTGTTGATATGTTCTAATGGGTATTTAGAGTTAAATCGCTGTAATAATTAAATTTTTAAGGCGATATTTATTTGTATTTCCACCGATTTCAGAGTGACTGTAAGTGAGAGGTTTGAGTCCCGCCTCTTCAGTCGAGAGGTATTACTGTTAGAGGGCGCAATTTTTCTCAGCCCATGTAATTCATTGGGAAATGTGTCATATTCAAAAATTAATAATAAATCAACTGTAAGTCTGATCACTCTAAAAAGATATAGCAACTAACTTCAGAGCAGGACCCAGGTATCTGCCAAGTTTGGGGCTTGTGGCATTCAAGCCCTAGGAGGAGTAGCGTTTGTAAATTCGTGTACCATAAGAATAATAACATATAACTAGAAGCTAAAGTTCGATGACAAACTTTAAATGTTGGCTTGGAGAGCCAAATTGGGCAGCCTTGGGGCAAAAGGGCCAGCCCAGAACACTTAGAGCTCTGTAATTGAACAGCTTGCCATAGTGGATTAATATGTGTATTTTAGGTTAAAACGGCTTGCCAGACGAGATTCGTGCAGCGCTTGCTTCAAAGCCACGACGCGTTGCTGTGCGGTTGAGGCGAAAAGCAGAAATAAGCAAGCATTTAACCTTTTTATTATATGATTGTACTATTATTGTGTTGAATCGCTGGAGTGTTTATATTAAAATACCTTTAAAAGTCGTGCAAATGATGTCTTTGTTAACAGACACATATATGCAGCCGTGCATCTCATGTTCGTTAGTGAAACGTTTGAAATAGCTCCTTTACACTCAATGCAGCTCTTTAAAATAGTCTTCTATATTTATTGTGTGCAATCGCTGGAATGTTTTTATTTGATTACCTTTAAAAGACGTGCAAATGAATTCTTTGTTGACACAGACGGATGCAGCCGTACATCTCATGTTCGTTATTAAAAACCTTTGAAACAGGTCATTTGCATTCAATGCGGCTCTTTAAAATATTCTTCTATATTTATTGTGTGCAATCGCTGGAATGTTTTATTTAAATGCCTTTAAAAGACGTGCCAATGAATTCTTTGTTGACACAGACGGATGCAGCCGTACATCTCATGTTCGTTATTAAAAACCTTTGAAACAGGTCATTTGCATTCAATGCAGCTTTTTAAAATATTCTTCTATATTTATCGTGTGCAATCGCTGGAGTGTTTTTATTTAAATGCCTTTAAAAGACGTGCAAATGATATATTTGTTGACAGACTGATAATGCAGCCATACATCTCATGTTCGTTAGTAAAACGTTTGAAATAGCTCATTTACACCCAATGTAGCTCTTTAAAATATTCTTCTATATTTATTGTGTTGGATCGCTGGAGTGTTTTTATTTAAATGCTTTTAAAAGACGTGCAGTCATGTATAATTCTCAGACGGAGATGTGAAGCTCATCTGTAACACACTCTGTAAAGACAGCGGTTTAACTTTTATACAAAACAGCTCACAGCTGAATGTAGCTGTTGATGTGTTCTAATGGGTATTAAGAGTTAAATCGCTGTAATATTAAAATTTTTAAAGCGGTATTTATTTGTATTTCCACCGATTTCAGAGTGACTGTAAGTAAGAGGTTTGAGTCCCGCCTCTTCAGTGGAGAGGTATTGCGCCTCTAGATGGCGCATTTTTTCTCAGCCCATTGAAATCCTATAGAAATTTTTCATGTAAAAAAATTAATATTAAATCAACTGTAAGTCTGATCATTCCAAAAAGATATAGCAACACTTTGGTGACCAGGGCCCAGGGCTCCGCCGAGTTTGGGGCTTGTAGCCTTAAAGCTCTAGGAGGAGTAGCGTATAGAATTTTAGTCTCAGAAGAATTTTAATAATAACTAGAAGCTAAAGTTTGATGACAAACTTTAAATGTTGGCTTGGAGAAGCAAACCGGGCAGCCTTCGGGCAAAAGGGCCAGCCCAGAACACTTAGAGCTCTCTGATTGAATTGTTGCTAGTAAAAATGCTATTACGATAAGTAATGCTTAGTATATTTTAGGCTAAACAGCTTGCCATAGAGGATTTATGTGTATTTTAGGTTAAAACGGCTTGCCATACAACAAGTGTGCAGCGCGTGCTTGAAAGCGTTGCTGTGCGGTTGAGCCTAAAAGCAGAAATAAGCAAGCATTTAAGCTGTGTAATATATTACTCTACTATTATTGTGTTTAATCGCTGGAGTGTTTGTATACCTTTAAAAGACGTGCAAATGATGTCTTTGATGCAGATGAAGACTGAGCAGTGCATTCAATGTTAGTTAGTTAAGCCAGTGAAAAAAGTCATTTGCACTCAATGTAGGTCTTTAAAATATTCTTCTATATTTATTGTGTTGAATCGCGGGAGTGTTTTTATTTAAATGCCTTTAAAAGACGTGCAGTCATGTATAATTCTCAGTCGGACATCTCGGAGCTCATGTCTAACACACGGCTGAATGCAGCGCTTTCTGTATGAAAAAAAAATAGTCACAAACAACTGCATTTAGCTGTTGATATTTTCTAATGGGTGGACTGAATTAAATCGCTGCAATATTGTAATTTTAAAGGCGGTCAAATTTGTGCAAATTTTGTCGTTCGTATCCATGTAAACTCGTTGAAAGCAATCTGTACGCGGTGAAGGAAATGCTTAGGGGTTTCAATAAATTCGCTCAAACAGCTGAATTCAGGTCTTGATGTGTTTCTAATGGGTATTTACTATTAAATGGCTGGAATATTGTAATTTTAAAGGCGTTATTTATATGCATTTTCCACCGAAATCAAAGTGAAAGTAAGTCTCAGCTCGGTAACATGTTCGTTAGTGAAACCTATTGAACAGCTCATTTGCAGCTAATGTAGTTCTTTAAAATATTCTTGTATTGTGTTGGATCGCTGGAGTGTTTTTATTTAAATGCTTTTAAAAGACGTGCAGTCATGTATAATTCTCAGTCAGGTTAGCTCCGAAAGCTCGTCTGTATAACACATTTGCTGAAGACAGTGCTTTAACTTTGAAATAAAACAGATCTCAAAAGGCATGATTTGTTGATGTGTTCTAATGGGTATTTACAAACAAATCGCTGAAATATATTTACTTTAAAGGCGTTCTAATTCGTGCAATTTATGTTGTTTGTGAGCACATGTCGAGAGAGAGAAGCCTAGTGCTGACGGCTTGTATAAGCGCTGAAGGGAGCGAGCTTTTCTCTTACAAGAACTACTCACAAACCACTGAATTTAGCTGTTGATATGTTCTAATGGGTATTTAGAGTTAAATCGCTGTAATATTTGAATTTTTAAGGCGGTATTTATTTGTATTTCCACCGATTTCAGAGTGACTGTAAGTAAGAGGTTTGAATCCCGCCTCTTCAGTGGAGAGGTATTGCGCCTTTAGATGGCGCATTTTTTCTCAGCCCATTGAAATCCCATAGAAATTTTTCATGTAAAAAAATTAATATTAAATCAACTGTAAGTCTGATCATTCCAAATAGATATAGCAACACTTTGGTGACCAGGGCCCAGGGCTCCGCCGAGTTTGGGGCTTGTAGCCTTAAAGCTCTAGGAGGAGTAGCGTATAGAATTTTAGTCTCAGAAGAATTTTAATAATAATAATAATAAGTTTAAATAGCATAACAATATGTTGGCTTCTCCAAGCCAACATAACTAGAAGCTAAAGTTCGATGACAAACTTTAAATGTTGGCTTGGAGAAGCAAACCGGGCAGCCTTTCGGGCAAAAGGGCCAGCCCAGAACACTTAGAGCTCTCTGATTGAATTGTTGCTAGTAAAAATGCTATTACGATAAGTAATGCTTAGTATATTTTAGGCTAAACAGCTTGCCATAGAGGATTTATGTGTATTTTAGGTTAAAACGGCTTGCCATACAACAAGTGTGCAGCGCGTGCTTGAAAGCGTTGCTGTGCGGTTGAGCCTAAAAGCAGAAATAAGCAAGCATTTAAGCTGTGTAATATATTACTCTACTATTATTGTGTTTAATCGCTGGAGTGTTTGTATACCTTTAAAAGACGTGCAAATGATGTCTTTGATGCAGATGAAGACTGAGCAGTGCATTCAATGTTAGTTAGTTAAGCCAGTGAAAAAAGTCATTTGCACTCAATGTAGGTCTTTAAAATATTCTTCTATATTTATTGTGTGCAATCGCTGGAGTGTTTGTATTTAAATGCCTTTAAAAGACGTGCAGTCATGTATAATTCTCAGTCGGACATCTCGGAGCTCATAACACACTGCTGAACACAGCGCTCTCTGTATGAAAAAAAAAAATACTCACGAACAACTGCATTTAGCTGTTGATATTCTCTAATGGGTGGACTTAATTAAATCGCTGCAATATTGTAATTTTAAAGGCGGTCAAATTCGTGCAAATTATGTCGTTCGTCTCCATGTATCATAGTTGAAGGCAATCTGTACGCGGTGAAGGAAATGCTTCGGGTTTTCAATAAATTCGTTCAAACAGCTGAATTCAGGTCTTGATGTGTTCTAATGGGTATTTATAATTAAATGGCTGGAATATTGTCATTTTAAAGGCGTTATTTATATGCATTTTCCACCGAGTTCAAAGTGAAAGTAAGTCACAGCTCGGTAACATGTTCGTTAGTGAAACTGAAAAGCTCATTTGCAGCTAATATAGTTCTTTAAAATATTCTTGTATATTTATTGTGTTGGATCGCTGGAGTGTTTTTATTTAAATGCTTTTAAAAGACGCGCAGTCATGTATAATTCTCAGTCTGGTAAGTTAGCTCCGAGCCGTAAAGCTCATCTGTATAACACATTTGCTGAAGACAGTGCTTTAACTTTGAAATAAAACAGATCACAAAAGGTTGATTTGTTGATGTGTTCTAATGGGTATTTACAAATAAATCGCTGAAATATATAAATTTTAAAGGCACTCTAATTCGTGCAATTTATGTTGTTTATGAGCACATACAGAGAGAGTTCGTGCTGACGGCTTGTATACTCGCTGAAGGGTGCAAGCATTTCTTTTACAAGAACTGCTCACAAACCACTGAATTTAGCTGTTGATGTGTTCTAATGGGTATTTACAATTAAATCGCTGGAATATTTAATTTTAAAAGGCGGTATTTATTTGTATTTCCACCGATTTCAGAGTGACTGTAAGCAAGAGGTTTGAGTCCCGCCTCTTCAGTCGAGAGGTATTGCGCCTCTAGATGGCGCATTTTTTCTCAGCCCATTGAAATCCTATAGAAATTTTTCATGTAAAAAAATTAATATTAAATCAACTGTAAGTCTGATCATTCCAAAAAGATATAGCAACACTTTGGTGACCAGGGCCCAGGGCTCCGCCGAGTTTGGGGCTTGTAGCCTTAAAGCTCTAGGAGGAGTAGCGTATAGAATTTTAGTCTCAGAAGAATTTTAATAATAATAATAATAAGTTTAAATAGCATAACAATATGTTGGCTTCTCCAAGCCAACATAATAATAATAAGTTTAAATAGCATAACAATATGTTGGCTCTCCAAGCCAACATAATAATAATAATAATAATAAGTTTAAATAGCATAACAGTATGTTGGCTCTCCAAGCCAACATAACTAGATAAAAAAGTTCGTCGAGACAAACTTTAAGTTGGCTTGAGAAAGCTTTGCCTTAAAGTTTAAAGAAGTTTTGAAAGCTTTAAGCAGTTTGATTAGTTTTTAAAGTTTAAAGATAGAAAAAGTTTGAAAAGATTTAAGTTTGAAGGTTTTCAGTCTGAAATAGTTTTAAGTTTAAAGTAGTTTTAAAGCTTAAACGGATAGACAGATTTATAGATGGATAGATTTATAGACAGATAGATTTATAGACAGATTAATAGACAGATTTATAGATAGATAGATTTATAGACAGATTTATAGATAGATTTATAGATAGATAGATTTATAGACAGATAGATTTATAGACAGATTAATAGACAGATTTATAGATAGATTAATAGATATATAGATTTATAGACAGATAGATTTATAGACAGATTTATAGACAGATTTATAGATAGATAGATTAATAGATATAGATTTATAGATAGACAGATTTATAGATAGATAGATTAATAGATATAGATTTATAGATAGACAGATTAATAGATAGATAGATTAATAGATATAGATTTATAGATAGACAGATTAATAGATAGACAGATTTATAGATAGATAGATTAATAGATAGATTTATAGATAGACAGATTAATAGATGGATAGATTTATAGATAGACAAGCATGACTAACAAGTTACTAACATGATCCTAGCACGACTAGCAAGTCACTAGCATGATTTTAGCATGACTAGCAAGTCGCTAGCATGATTTTAGCATGACTAGCAAGTCGCTAGCATGATTTTAGCATGACTAGCAAGTTGCTAGCATGATTTTAGCATGATTAGCAAGTCGGTAGCATGATGTTAGCATGACAAGCAAATCGCTAGCATGATTTTAGGATGATACTAGCATGACTAACAAGTTACTAGCATGATCCTAGCACGACTAGCAAGTCACTAGCATGATTTTAACATGACTAGCAAGTCGGTAGCATGATTTTAGCATGATTAACAAGTCGGTAGCATGATTTTAGCATGACAAGCAAATCGCTAGCATGATTTTAACATGATTAGCAAGTCGGTAGCATGATTTTAACATGACAAGCAAGTCGCTAGCATGATTTTAACATGATTAGCAAGTCGCTAGCATGATTTTAGCATGACTAGCAAGTCACTAGCATGATTTTAACAAATCGCTAGCATGATTTTAGCATGATTAGCAAGTCACTAGCATGATTTTAGCATGACTAGCAAGTCCCTAGCATGATTTTAGCCTGACTAGCAAAGTCGCTAGCATGATTTTATCATTACTAGCAAGTCACTAGCATGATTTTAGCATTACTAGCAAGTCGCTAACATGATTTTAAAAGACTAGCAAGTCGCTAGCATGATTTTAACATGATTAGCAAGTCACTACCATGATTTTAGCATGACTAGCAAGTCACTAGCATGATTTTAGCATGACTAGCAAGACGCTAGCACGAATTAAGCATGATTAGCAAGTTGCTAGCATGATTTTAGCATGACTAGCAAGTCGCTAGCAAGGTTTTAGCAAGTCGCTAGCATGATTTTAGCATGACTAGCAAGTCGCTAACATGAATTTAGCATGACTAGCAAGTCGCTAACATGAATTTAGCATGACTAGCAAGTCACTAGCATGATTTTAGCATGATTAGCATATTGTTAGCATGATTAAGATGGAGAGATAGAAAGATAGATAGATTAATAGATGGATAGATTTATAGATAGACAGATTTATAGATAGATAGATTTATAGATAGATTTATAGATAGACAGATTAATAGATAGACAGATTTATAGATGGATAGATTTATAGATAGATAGATTAATAGATAGATTTATAGATAGATAGATTAATGGATAGACAGATTTATAGATAGACAGATTTATAGATGGATAGATTTATAGATAGATAGATTAATAGATAGATTAATAGATAGATAGATTAATAGATAGACAGATTTATAGATAGACAGATTTATAGATGGATAGATTTATAGATAGATAGATTTATAGATAGACAGATTGATAGATAGACAGATTAATAGATAGATAGATTTATAGATAGATTAATAGATAGACAGATTAATAGATGGATAGATAGATAGATAGATAGATAGATAGATAGATAGATAGATAGATAGATAGATAGATAGATAGATAGATGAGTTTGATCGGATTAGAAATAGTAGATAGAAGGGAAGCCTGATTTGAGTCTCAAAGGATTCTGGCAGTTTAAATTTGAATTTTGACAGTTGGAGTTTGAACATTCCGTCAATGTAAGTCAATGAGATTTTATTCCCAGTTTTAATCGGGATTTTTAGGAAAACCGTAAGTCCGATTAGTTAGAAAAGATATAGCAACTCGAGTTAGACCAGTATGAAGATCTGGGCTGAGTTTGGAGTTTGTAGAGTTAAAGCTCTAGGAGGAGTAGCAGTCAGAAAATCTTTGTCTCAGAAGAAGAATAATAATAATAACTAGAAGCTAAAGTTCGATGACAAACTTTAAATGTTGGCTTGGAGAGCCAAATTGGGCAGCCTTCGGGCAAAAGGGCCAGCCCAGAACACCATAGTGGATTAATAATTGTATTTTAGGTTAAAACGGCTTGCCATACTGGAATAAGTGATGAGCGCCTGCTTCAAAGCCGCGTCGCGTTGCCGTGCGGTTGAGCCGAAAAGCAGAAATAAGCAAGCATTTAAACTTTTTATTATATGACTGAACTATTATTGTGTTGGATCGCTGGAGTGTTTGTATTAAAATACCTTTAAAAGACGTGCAAATGATGTCTTTGTTAACAGACACATAAATGCAGCCGTGCATCTCATGTTAGTTAGTTAAGCCTATGAAAAACGTCATTTGCACCCAATGCAGGTCTTTAAAATATTCTTCTATATTTATTGTGTTGAATCGCTGGAGTGTTTTTATTTAAATGCCTTTAAAAGACGTGCAGTCATGTATAATTCTCAGTCGGACATCTCGGAGCTCATGTCTAACACACTGCTGAATGCAGCGCTCTCTGTATGAAAAAACAAAATGCTCACAAACAACTGCATTTAGCTGTTGATATTTTCTAATGGGTGGACTGAATTAAATCGCTGCAATATTGTAATTTTAAAGGCGTTCTAATTCGTGCAAATTATGTCGTTCGTCTCCATGTATACTCGTTGAAAGCAATCTGTACACGGTGAAGGAATTGCTTAGGGTTTTCAATAAATTCGCTCAAACAGCTGAATTCAGGTCTTGATGTGTTCTAATGGGTATTTACAATTAAATGGCTGGAATATTGTAATTTTAAAGGCGTTATTTATATGCATTTTCCACCGAAATCAAAGTGAAAGTAAGTCTCAGCTCGGTAACATGTTCGTTTGTGAAACTGAAAAGCTCATTTGCAGCTAAGGTAGTTCTTTAAAATATTCTTGTATATTTATTGTGTTGGATCGCTGGAGTGTTTTTATTTAAATGCTTTTAAAAGACGTGCAGTCATAATTCTCAGTCGGGTAAGTTAGCTCCGAGCCGTGAAAGCTCGTCTGTATAACACATTTGCTGAAGACAGTGCTTTAACTTTGAAATAAAACAGATCACAAAAGGCTGATTTGTTGATGTGTTCTAATGGGTATTTACAAACAAATCGCTGAAATATATTTATTTTAAAGGCGTTCTAATTCGTGCAATTTATGTTGTTTGTGAGCACATGTCGAGAGAGAGAGAAGCCTAGTGCTGACGGCTTGTACAAGCGCTGAAGGGTGCGAGCTTTTCTTTTACAAGAACTACTCACAAACCACTGAATTTAGCTGTTGATATGTTCTAATGGGTATTTAGAGTTAAATCGCTGTAATATTTGAATTTTTAAGGCGGTATTTATTTGTATTTCCACCGATTTCAGAGTGACTGTAAGCAAGAGGTTTGAGTCCCGCCTCTTCAGTGGAGAGGTATTGCGCCTTTAGATGGCGCATTTTTTCTCAGCCCATTGAAATCCCATAGAAATTTTTCATGTAAAAAAATTAATATTAAATCAACTGTAAGTCTGATCATTCCAAAAAGATATAGCAACACTTTGGTGACCAGGGCCCAGGGCTCCGCCGAGTTTGGGGCTTGTAGCCTTAAAGCTCTAGGAGGAGTAGCGTATAGAATTTTAGTCTCAGAAGAAGTTTAATAATAATAATAAGTTTAAATAGCATAACAATATGTTGGCTTCTCCAAGCCAACATAACTAGAAGCTAAAGTTCGATGACAAACTTTAAATGTTGGCTTGGAGAGCCAAATTGGGCAGCCTTCGGGCAAAAGGGCCAGCCCAGAACACCATAGTGGATTAATATGTGTATTTTAGGTTAAAACGGCTTGCCATACTCAGAGGTGTAAAGAGTACCCGGAAACCATACTTGAGTAAAAGTACAGATACCTTACTGTAAAAATTACTCCGTTACAAGTTACAAGTCACCAATTCCAATAAGACTTGAGTAAAAGTCTTAAAGTATCCGATTTTAAAAGAACTTAAGTATTTTACTCGTACTGAACGTAGGCTCAAAGAACACAAAGAAATGTGTATAACAAGAAACCGTTTATTTGTGAGAATTTATTTAAATCCTAATATAGAAATGAAATTGAACACCTTAATGTTTCAAAATGGCAGAACAAGTCTCAAAAACTGTTTAAAAATTGAAAAATTAATTTAAAAGCATTTTTAGTGCATTTAAAATTAAGCATATATTCACTTATTCAGTTTAAAATATATTATCTTAGCATTCCACAAAGTTTCCAAAAAAAGAAAAGAAAAAAGAATTCACACATTACTGATAAAAGTATATAAAATATTGCCTAATGCCCCAAATTATATACACAATACTAGAACACATATTATTCCAAATAAATGTTTAAAGTTGTTTAATGTTAAAACCTTGTTTAAAACTATTTAAAGTAACTGATTATAGCAAAATATAGATTCTAATTATTTGGGATATAAAAGTTTCATAGGATAAAACAATTTGCATTGATTTGTAATGATTTGCCATCCCTCCTGTTTCACATTTTTGAATGAATAGTAAAAAAAAAAATCCATTATTTCATCTGACAATTCACGATGCCTTGATGGCATACAAATATTCACTTTTGCTGATGGAAAAGGGCATAAAGTCTCTGAAAGAAACTTTAAAAGAAAACGCATAGCATCATTACTGTACATTATAACATTACTCACATGGGGGTTTTGAATTCCGCACAGAGATTCCGTTCACGTTCATGTGGAGTAGTCTCATTTAGCACATAGGTAAATAGCATCCAGTACCTTCAGCACCCTGCAGATGGCGATATCGCCTCTTCCGCTCAAGAAATTACCCATAGCAGAAAAAGATGCCGACTTGTTGCGCACAATCACAATGTAATGAGTAACGGTAAGTGTACGTTCAAATGTAGTGGAGTAAAGAGTACATATATTACATAAAAAATGTAGTCGAGTAGAGAGTAAAAGTTGCTTATATTTTTGATACTCAGTACAAGTAAAAAGTAGCCAAAAAAATACTTAAGTACAGTAACGAAGTCCATTTACTCAAATACTTTACACCACTGGCCATACTGGAATAAGTGATGAGCGCCTGCTTCAAAGCCGCGTCGCGTTGCCGTGCGGTTGAGCCGAAAAGCAGAAATAAGCAAGCATTTAAACTTTTTATTATATGACTGAACTATTATTGTGTTGAATCGCTGGAGTGTTTGTATTAAAATACCTTTAAAAGACGTGCAAATGATGTCTTTGTTAACAGACACATAAATGCAGCCTTGCATCTCATGTTAAAGTTAAGCCTATGAAAAACGTAATTTGCACCCAATGCAGGTCTTTAAAAATATTCTTCTATATTTATTGTGTTGAATCGCTGGAGTGTTTTTATTTAAATGCCTTTAAAAGACGTGCAGTCATGTATAATTCTCAGACGGACATCTCGGAGCTCATGTCTAAACACACTGCTGAACGCAGCCCAGCAAACATTGGTCCGACGGCGACGTCCTGTCCCTGGCCAAAAATAGTCGCGGTAGGACGACAAAATATGCAAAAAAAATTAACACAAAATATTTCTTAAAAATGCATTCAGATGCATTTGTACATGTCTACAATTATATGTGGTTGCATGTAAAGTTGTTACTTTGACTTTTAGCTGAGTGTAGTTCAAAATATACCCGGTTGTGATTCGGTTGTGAAAGGACGTCCAGCAGGTGACGTCTTTTACACGTGCATTTATAGTCCATCGTCAACCTCTATAAAATCCTTATGAAATATGCAAAAGCAATTGTGCTTACATTCACATTCACATTGGCATACTACAAAGTAGTTTCTTAAGAGGTTGTTAATAGACGTCCACTGACGTCCTTTAAACGTTTAAGACCCATGCAAACCAGCACGGAAATCTTTATTTAAAAAACTTCCATTTGTTTTACATCTTGTTTTATGTCAAATTCTATTCACAAATTGCTTGTAGTTAAGTGTGAAATCACTGCATTTACCCATTATTCCACTAGTTTCCCATACATTACAATATGATTTAATTATTTCGTTTTTAATGATTAAATATATATAGGCTATATACATAAGTTATTCATAAAGTCACAATTTAAAGTCTGAGCTGGATGCAAAAACTGCTGCCAAGATGTTGTTACAAATCTCCCGATATGGTATCATTCTCTACAGCAGATTATCTCGAGATATGACAGTTTGTATACTCAAAATTCCAGATCAATAGGTGGCGGTAATGCATCTTTTTATGCTGGTTTGGCAAAATCGCCAAAAACACCAGAAGAAGAGGAGTGAGCCGTAACGTACAGAAGGAGAGAGTTTTTTGAGTTTACAAATCATTAATTCACCGATGGGTAAGTACATTTTGAGGTATTTAATTAATGTATTTTAATTTTACTTGTTTTACTCGGAGGAACCAAAAGCAAGTATAAGCACACTGTCAAGTTAAATTAACTTGGGCTAAAGTTAGCTAGTATGCTAAAAGGTAATGTTTAATGCTATGGTCTTTTTTAACCCTAAAAAGAAACTCATCTGTGGCAAAATAAAAAGTTTATGAAAATTAAAAGTTGAAGTAGCCAGCTTTCGAATATTTTTAAGTTTTCTCAATTTGTTGTTTTATGTGTAAGCATTATCACAGAATGTTAAAGTGTGTTTGTGTTAATGACTTGTATGAGATATATTAAAAATTATATATTCAGTATACTATATACATTGACACACACACACACACACAGACATATACATAAATATATTTCTTTATTATTAGGCAAGCTATAAAAGGAAAAAAAAACAATAGTTAAATGTATATATGTACTTTGATATCAATGACATGCAGCACATAAGAGCACATCGGTTGATTAAACATGTTTAAAGATTAAATTAAAAAGTACTACTCAGATGTAGCATTCTGAAAGTTTATTTCTGAAAATAAATGAAATGGAAGACTGTGATATGTTAAAACTGTAGAAGGAGCTCAGGAATAATTCACTGAAATCTGTAAATTAATTTGAGCATGGCTGACTTCAATAAGTGCTTTAAAAGTATTTTGTAATTTCAGATTTGCTAAACATGTCCTCTGACTATCAAAGAAAGTGGAGATGTCGAAAGGCAAGAGTTGATGCCTTAGCGGAAGAGGACAGCAGCTCAGAATCCGAGGGGACAGTGGAGCCTGCCTTGGTGTTTTACAATTTCAAATAGTTGGAACCAGATAATTACCCCATGCCATCAGCAAGTAAGGAATATTATATGGTGTTTGAAACGCAGGCCATTTATGGGCAATTCATTAAAGCAAAGTTTGCAAACAGTCAGTTTGTAAATCTTTTATTAGAGGTACAAGCAGTTGTTTATCGATAATCTAATGCCAATATCGATACCATTGATTTTGTTTGCTGTCAATTCTGTCTTGCTCTTGAGTTTTCAAAACATTATTACATTATTTTGATTGTGGTGTCACTTTTAGGTTCAGCAACTGTCCAGAGTTGGCCGAATGTCAGTCAGAGACTGTGTATGAACAGGTATGTATTTACCTAGCATTGTTTGTGTGTTTTGCTGTGTCGTATTTCAGAAAAAAATGACAATAGTAACAGTATCCACAATAATAACCTCAACCTTTGGTAATACTATAATTCTGTCACACACTATATCTACTTATATAATTGCCTGTTTTTGTGTTGAAGTTGTAATGTCTGTGCTAAATCAGGTTGTTTGTAGGACTTAAAACAAGATATAAAAACATAATGTTAGTGTAAGAGTCATTACTTGTCACAAAAACTTTGGATAGGGATAGAGCACTTATTACATGATAGAGAGTGGTTGTGAAAGTGTATGTTTTAACACTGCATGCAATTGGCAAGCTGCACAGTACTGCTAATTTGTAATACTGATCTTACAATGCATTTTAATATTATGACTGAATCGTTTATTTCGCAGAATCATGTCAAATTCCTTAATGGCAAAATTCAACATGCAGGGTGGTGGCCAGCTGGAAAAGGCTGCATTCAAGGCTATACCTTTATATAATATAATACAAGGTAATTTGTGACACATCGTATGTTCCTTGTGTCTTATTTAAAAGACCTGTTTTTATCAGAAATGTCCAAACGCATAATTAACATGTTTTAGTCCCGGTGTTCTCATATGTGGACATGTATGAAATCAACATCCTGCATCACGAATTAAGTCGTCACTTTGTTTTGAAATGCATAACATTTTTCTGAGATGTTGATTCATGACACACAGTTTAAAAATTAGACAAATTTAAATAATTACAAATTATCTTATTTCCATAAGAGTGTCACTACATTACTTTTAGACTTTTTGAAGACTAAGGAGAGGGAGTGGTCCTGGTGAAACATTCAATCATTTGGTATCTCAGAGAAGCTCTCAATACTGTGACATGTAGAGTGTCAGAGAAATCCACTAAAATATAATGTTCTCATGTTACTCATATCACAGGTTAATGTGTTCATGAAATGGATGGGAAAAGTCTTGTTCGACTGCATTGTACAATTAGTTTGATAGGTAAAAACACTTTCAAAATAAGTGCTTGTTTAACTTTTTGCTTTTTACATTCATATTTTCTTCCCTCAGATGCTGTGAAGAGGTGGAACCCCAATTCAACAGAATCGGAAATTGATGGCGCTATGGCTGAACATCTAAAACATGCTCCAGGAAGAGCAGGGGGTGGGGGTTATAAAAAATAAGTTTTCGGGTGAAAAAGATGTGGGAGATATTTGTGACAGCTCAATTCCTTAAATTTAGTTATGAAACTGAATTTGTTTCGTGATGAACATGTTCATTTTTCCTGTTTCCCTGGTGAATTTGTATTAAAACCATAAAATAAATGTGATAAATAAATTGTGACTTTAGTTCATCCCGTTATCTTTGATCATTTGTAATGAACTACTAAAATGTTAATAATATAACACTTTATTTTACAGTGACCTTGTTACATGTAGTTACTGTAATAACTATAAATTATGCATAATTGCATGTATCAAACCTTAACCTTATATTCAGATGCAGTTAATTATATTAAGTACTTAAATGTATAAGTAAATAATGTGTTGTTTGATCTACACGTGATTATAACGTGTTCTATCTAGACGTTTCGGTATGACTGGGCCGATTTTGGCCCTTTTTAAAACCTTTGTCAAGTTTAGATACGTCAAAATCGCCTGTTTACGATTTAACACAATTAGTGTATGATTATTTTATATGCAGGCTTATATGCCTACACTTATGCATAAACACACATAAACATCCAGAAGAAGACTAATTCTGACGTCCAGGGACGCGCTGAAGAGACGTGGAATTCACGGCCAGATGAGACGTGTGTTACGGAAGCAGACCAAACAAGAGAGGTAAGTGATCAATATAACAATGTTTATTATCAGCAGAGCGTTGTGGATAAGATGACGTGCAGAACCGGGTAAGTATAACAGTCCAAGTATGATATTCGTTGACTAGAGATGAATACTGAATACAGATCCTTTTCCTTTCCAGGAACGACGGGAGGAGGACTCCGACCCACACACACACACACACACCGTTGGTGATCGACGAACAGGCTTATGGCTGACCACAGCTGACTGGAACAGAGAACAGACTTCGTACTGGAATAGACGAGACAAGAGGTAAGTTTCAACAGGTAAATAGCGAGGTAAGTATGTCTTTGAGGTTTGTGAACTCGACAGAGAAACACAATGAGTCCGCTTCGTGCAAACGAGCCCGGACACTGAGTGAGGTGTGTGGTGTGCTTATATGTGGTGCTGGTGATTGGATTCAGGTGCGTATGATTAGTAATCAGGTGACTGTGATCGTTGAGTGAGTGAGGGAGTAGAACCTGGCCAATCCGTGACATTACCCCCCTCCCCAGGGCCCGCTCCTGAGGGCCGAGGCCTCCGACGTCGTGGTGGTCTACCTCGTCCTCGAGGGGCTGGACATTCAGGATGGTTACGATGGAATTCCTCCATGAGGGCTGGATCTAGAATGTCAACTCTGGGTACCCATGACCTCTCCTCTGGCCCGTAGCCTTCCCAGTCGACGAGATATTCCAGATTACCACCACGACGTCGGGACAGAAGGATTTCTCGGACCGAGTAGATGGATCCCTCTTCCAGGACCAAGGGGGGAGGGGGTTCCTCTTCCTGACCAGGTTCTGTGGAGGGAATCACAGGTGGGTGAAAGGGTTTGAGTAATGAGACGTGAAATGTGGGGTGGATACGGTACTGTGGTGGTAATTGGAGTCTGTAGGTGACGGGGTTGACCTGTTCCACGATGGTGAAGGGGCCAACAAACCTGGGACTCAATTTCTTCGAGGGCAGGCGCAGACGGATGTCTCTTGTGGAGAGCCAGACTTTTTGCCCAGGAGTGTATGTGGGACCAGGAATCCTCTTCTTATCGGCAGTGGACTTGGTTCTGCGCACTGCCCTTTGAAGATGATGGTGAGCCTCGTCCCAGACTCTCTCGCTCTCCCGGAACCAGTAATCCACTGCGGGCACCTGTGATGGTTCGCCATTCCAGGGGAAGAGAGGTGGTTGGAAGCCGAGCACACACTGGAATGGCGTGAGTCCTGTGGTGGGTTGCCGCAGTGAATTTTGGGCGTATTCTGCCCAACCCAGGAACTGGTTCCAGGAGTCCTGGTGACCATGACAGAATGTCCGGAGGAACCGCCCCACCTCCTGGATTTTCCTCTCCGTCTGCCCGTTGGTCTCAGGGTGGTATCCAGAGGAGAGGCTAACGGTCACACCTAGGAGTTTGAGAAAAGACTTCCACACCCGTGAAATAAACTGTGGACCCCTGTCTGAGACGATGTCTTCCGGAATGCCATAGTACCTAAAGACTTTGTTGAAGAGCAGTTCGGCAGACTCTAAGGCTGTGGGAAGACCTTTCAGAGGTATCAGTCGGCAGAATTTTGAAAATCGATCAACTATAACAAAGATGCAGGTGTTACCGTCAGATGAGGGGAGATCTGTCATGAAGTCAACTCCTAGGTGTGACCAGGGGCGGTTCGGCACAGGCAAGGGATGGAGTTTCCCAGCAGGCAGATGACGTGGACTCTTGGACATTGCGCACTCCTTACATCCTTGGACATACCTCCTCACATCCCTTGCCATGTGCGGCCACCAGAAGCGGTCCGTCAGCAGCGAGAGAGTGTTGTTGGCCCCTGGATGCCCAGTGCCCAGAGAGGTATGTGTTGAATGGATTAGATCTACCCGCTGGGTCCTAGGGATGAATCTGCGACCAGGTGGACAGCCCGGCGGAGATCTGGGTTCCGGAGTGGCGACAGCTGGCGGGTTGGTCCATTCAATGGGTTGAACGATGATGTTTTCGGGGATTATGGTCGTGGGTGTGTCAGGCAAGTCGTGAGAATCATGGATGCGAGACAGAGCATCAGCTCGGGTATTCTTGGATCCTGGCCGGTAGGTTATGGTGAAGTTGAATCGTGAAAAGAACAGGGACCATCTTGCCTGACGGGGACAGAGCCGTTTGGCGTCTCGGAGGTACTGTAGGTTCTTGTGATCTGTTATCACCTGGAACGTGTGGTTGGATCCCTCTAACCAATGTCGCCACTCCTCCAGAGCGAGCTTGATGGCAAGAAGCTCGCGGTTGCCGATGTCATAGTTCCTCTCCGCAGGGCTGAGCTTCCGGGAATAGTAGGCACAGGGATGAAGCAATGGAGGAGTACCGTGATACTGTGACAGAATCCCTCCCACGCCGGTAGTAGAAGCGTCTACCTCTACCACGAAAGGGAGATCAGGGTCAGGATGGGTTAGAAGAGGTGCCTGTGTAAATGCTTCCTTGAGGTTATGGAAGGCTGCGGCCGAGTCAGGGTTCCAGAGTAGGGTTCGTGGTTTTCCTTTGAGTAGACTGGTAAGCGGAGCGGTGATGATGCTGTAGTTCTTGATAAACCGGCGGTAGAAATTGGCGAAACCTAAGAATCGTTGAAGCTCTTTGATAGTGGTGGGTTCTGGCCAGGACACAACTGCAGATACCTTCCTCTCGTCCATACGGACCCCCTTCTGGTCGATGACGTATCCAAGGAAGTGCACTGCTGGTAGGTGAAATGAACATTTCTCCGCCTTGAGATATAGGTGATGATCCCGTAATCTTTGAAGGACCTCCGCAACGTGGAGGCGATGTTCGGCCTCACTCCGGGAGTAAATCAGGATATCGTCTATGTAGACAACGACAAAGTGGTGCAGAAACTCCCGGAGTACCTCGTGAATGAAGTTCTGAAATACGGAGGGGGCGTTGACCAAACCATAGGGCATGACCAAATACTCGTAGTGGCCAGTAGGGGTCACGAAGGCAGTCTTCCACTCGTCCCCCTCACGTATCCTCACGAGGTTGTACGCGCTGCGGAGGTCCAACTTCGTAAACACCCTGGCAGTGCGTAGTTGTTCGAGGGCCGCAGGGACGAGAGGAAGGGGATACCGGAACTTGATGGTGCCTTGATTGAGTATACGGTAATCGATGCATGGCCGCAGCCCTCCATCCTTCTTTGCCACGAAGAAAAAACTGGATGCTGCGGGTGATGTTGATGGTCGGATGTAACCCTGATCGAGAGCCTCCTGTATGTACTCCTCCATTGCCTTGGTCTCCGGAAGCGACAGCGGGTAGATCTTACCTCTGGGCATTGGAGCATCCGGAACTAGGTCAATGGCACAGTCCCATGGCCGATGTGGAGGTAGCTGGGAAGCTCTCTTGGGGCAGAAGACGTCTTGAAACGACGAGTAAATGGCAGGAATCTGGACTGACTGCTTCTCAACAGGACTTTCTACGGAGGTGACGTTGACAGGTAGTATCTTGTGTCTAGGACGTGGAAGATCTGGAAAACATTGGTTGGTACATTCTTTTCCCCATTTTATCACCTCTCCTGTGCCCCAAGAGAGGATGGGATCATGCTTCACCAGCCACGGGCGCCCCAAGATGATGTCCATAGTAGCTCCCTCCAGAACCAGAAACTGAATCTCCTCACGGTGCAAAACTCCAATCTGTAGGATGATGGGTTCACTTTTCCGGTGAATACGGGTCCGTGAGTTTATCCGGTTAGTTATCGGTTGAATCTGGTAGATGGTGGTTGATGCTTGGGTGCGTAGCTGGAGCTGGCGACAGAGGGTGTTGGAGATGAAGTTTCCCGCTGACCCGGAGTCGATGAGGGCTGCGACTGTAACACAGGAAGTGTGGGTGGTTAACTGAACATTGGTAGTCAGAGGATGCATGTTATCCAATTCAGAACGTATTACACTCACCAAAGATCGTATAGGACGCATAGGACAGTTGAGTCGTACGTGTCCCGCAGCCCCACAGTACATGCAAAGACCCCGGGTCAGTCTTCTCTGTCGCTCAGCTGCAGAGATTTTCCCTGATTCCAGGATCATCGGTTCTGGTTCTGGAGGGCTGGCGGATGTAACTGGTCGGAGGAGTGCAGTAGTGACGGACTGGTCTTGGTAGGATCTTAGACGATCTGAACAACGAAGTGACTGCTGAATGAACTTCTCCAATCCCATGGAGTCGTCCAAAGCAGCTAACTGCATCCGGAGATTGGGTTCTAGGCCGAGCCGGTACGTGGTCAGTAACGATCGCTCATTCCATCCGCTGGCAGCGGCCAAAGTTCGGAAACGCAGGGAGTAATCTTGTGTCGTCATACTTCCCTGCTTAAGATGATACAATTGCTCTCCTGCGGATACTTCTGCATCAGAACGTCCGAAAACCTCTTTAAAATGAGCGACGAAAGCCTGGATCGAATGGGTTGCCGGCCCGGCCTGCTGATATAACGTGTCCGCCCATTTGAGAGCTGGTCCGGTAAGCAGAGACGTGATGAAGGCTATTTTCGAAGAATCTGTGGGATAGAGAGCAGGTTGCATTGTGAATATCAATGAACATTGTAACAGGAATCCGCTGCACTCCTCCGCCCCGCCAGAGTAGGGCGCTGGTCGGGCCATGGGACTGGAAGGGACGTTTACGGGAGCCGAAGAAGTGCTGGGTGCCGGTGGTGCGGTGGGATGAGCTGAAGTTGGTGTGGTGGCATGACTAGCCAACAAAACCTTCCTGAGCGAGTCCACCAGCTCTTGAAACGGGTCCCGATTGCTCATGCTGATACTGTGTTGGTCCGGGCTAACTGTTACGGAAGCAGACCAAACAAGAGAGGTAAGTGATCAATATAACAATGTTTATTATCAGCAGAGCGTTGTGGATAAGATGACGTGCAGAACCGGGTAAGTATAACAGTCCAAGTATGATATTCGTTGACTAGAGATGAATACTGAATACAGATCCTTTTCCTTTCCAGGAACGACGGGAGGAGGACTCCGACCCACACACACACACACACACCGTTGGTGATCGACGAACAGGCTTATGGCTGACCACAGCTGACTGGAACAGAGAACAGACTTCGTACTGGAATAGACGAGACAAGAGGTAAGTTTCAACAGGTAAATAGCGAGGTAAGTATGTCTTTGAGGTTTGTGAACTCGACAGAGAAACACAATGAGTCCGCTTCGTGCAAACGAGCCCGGACACTGAGTGAGGTGTGTGGTGTGCTTATATGTGGTGCTGGTGATTGGATTCAGGTGCGTATGATTAGTAATCAGGTGACTGTGATCGTTGAGTGAGTGAGGGAGTAGAACCTGGCCAATCCGTGACAACGTGGAATTCACGGCCAGAAAAGACGTCGGTTCAACTTCCATTTTGGAACTATTTTTCAACCATGACGGGACGTGTCGGACGGACGTCTTTTCAACGGTCATTACACGTCCAAATGTTTGCTGGGAGCGCTCTCTGAAAACAAAATGCTAACAAACAACTGCATTTAGCTGTTGATATTTTCTAATCGGTGGACTGAATTAAATCGCTGCAATATTGTAATTTTAAAGGCGTTCTAATTCGTGCAAATTATGTCGTTCGTCTCCATGTATACTCGTTGAAAGCAATCTGTATGCGGTGAAGGAAATGCTTAGGGTTTTCAATAAATTCGCTCAAACAGCTGAATTCAGGTCTTGATGTGTTCTAATGGGTATTTACAATTAAATGGCTGGAATATTGTAATTTTAAAGGCATTATTTATATGCATTTTCCACCAAATTCAAAGTGAAAGTAAGTCACAGCTCGGTAACATGTTCGTTAGTGAAACGTATTGAAAAGCTCATTTGCAGCTAATGTAGTTCTTTAAAATATTCTTGTATATTGATTGTGTTGGATCGCTGGAGTGTTTTTATTTAAATGCTTTTAAAAGACGTGCAGTCATGTTTAATTCTCAGTCGGGTAAGTTAGCTCCGAGCCGTGAAAGCTCGTCTGTATAACACACATTTGCTGAAGACAGTGCTTTAACTTTGAAATAAAACAGATCACAAAAGGCTGATTTGTTGATGTGTTCTAATGGGTATTTACAAATAAATCGCTGAAATATATTAATTTTAAAGGCGTTCTAATTCGTGCAAGTTATGTTGTTTATGAGCACATACGGAGAGAGTTCGTGCTGACGGCTTGTATACTCGCTGAAGGGTGCGAGCTATTCTTTTACAAGAACTACTCACAAACCACTGAACTTAGCTGTTGATATGTTCTAATGGGTTTTTAGAGTTAAATCGCTGTAATATTTACATTTTTAAGGCGGTATTTATTTGTATTTCCACCGATTTCAGAGTGACTGTAAGTAAGAGGTTTGAGTCCCGCCTCTTTAGTCGAGAGGTATTACTGTTAGAGGGCGCATTTTTTCTCAGCCCATGTAATTCATTGGGAAATTTGTCATATTCAAAAATTAATAATAAATCAACTGTACATCTGATCAGTCCAAATAGATATAGCAACTCTTTCGGGACAAGGGCCCAGGTCTCTGCCAAGTTTGGGCCTTGTGGCTTCAAAGGCCTCGGAGGAGTAGCTGTCAGAAATTTTCTTAGGTCATAAGAATAATAACATATAATAACTAGAAGCTAAAGTTCGATGACAAACTTTAAATGTTGGCTTGGAGAGCCAAATTGGGCAGCCTTCGGGCAAAAGGGCCAGCCCAGAACACTTAGAGCTCTGTAATTGAATTGTTGCTAGTAAAAATGCTATAAGTAATGCTTAGTATATTTTAGGCTAAAACAGCTTGCCATAGTGGATTAATGTGTATTTTAGGTTAAAACGGCTTGCCATACTGGAATATGTGATGAGCGCCTGCTTCAAAGCCGCGTCGCGTTGCCGTGCGGTTGAGCCGAAAAGCAGAAATAAGCAAGCATTTAAACTTTTTATTAAATGACTGTACTATTATTGTGTTGAATCGCTGGAGTGTTTGTATTAAAATACCTTTAAAAGACGTGCAAATGATGTCTTTGTTAACAGACACATAAATGCAGCCGTGCATCTCATGTTAGCTAGTTAAGCCTATGAAAAAAGTCATTTGCACCCAATGTAGGTCTTTAAAATATTCTTCTATATTTATTGTGTTGAATCGCTGGAGTGTTTTTATTTAAATGCCTTTAAAAGACGTGCAGTCATGTATAATTCTCAGTCGGACATCTCGGAGCTCATGTCTAACACACTGCTGTACGCAGCGATCTCTGTATGAAAACAAAATGCTCACAAACAACTGCATTTAGCTGTTGATATTTTCTAATGAGTGGAATGAATTAAATCGCTGCAATATTGTAATTTTAAAGGCGTTCTAATTCGTGCAAATTATGTCGTTCGTCTCCATGTAAACTCTTTGAAAGCAATCTGTACGCGGTGAAGGAAATGCTTAGGGGTTTCAATAAATTCGCTCAAACAGCTGAATTCAGGTCTTGATGTGTTCTAATGGGTATTTACAATTAAATGGCTGGAGTATTGTAATTTTAAAGGCGTTATTTATATGCATTTTCCACCGAAATCAAAGTGAAAGTAAGTCACAGCTCGGTAACATGTTCGTTAGTGAAATCTATTGAACAGCTCATTTGCAGCTAATGTAGTTCTTTAAAATATTCTTGTATATTTATTGTGTTGGATCGCTGGAGTGTTTTTATTTAAATGCTTTTAAAAGACGTGCAGTCATGTGTAATTCTCAGTCGGGTAAGTTAGCTCCGATCCGTGAAAGCTCGTCTGTATAACACATTTGCTGAAGACAGTGCTTTAACTTTGAAATAAAACAGATCACAAAAGGCTGATTTGTTGATGTGTTCTAATGGGTATTTACAAACAAATCGCTGAAATATATTAATTTTAAAGGCGTTCTAATTCGTGCAATTTATGTTGTTTGCGAGCACATGTAGAGTGAGAGTAGCCTAGTGCTGACGGCTTGTATAAGCGCTGAAGGGTGCGAGCTTTTCTTTTACAAGAACTACTCACAAACCACTGAATTTAGCTGTTGATATGTTCTAATGGGTATTTAGAGTTAAATCGCTCTAATAATGACATTTTTAAGGCGATATTTATTTGTATTTCCACGGATTTCAGAGTGACTGTAAGTAAGAGGTTTGAGTCCCGCCTCTTCAGTCGAGAGGTATTACTGTTAGAGGGCGCATTTTTTCTCAGCCCATGTAATTCATTGGGAAATTTGTCATATTCAAAAATTTATAATAAATCAACTGTACATCTGATCAGTCCAAATAGATATAGCAACTCTTTCGGGACAAGGGCCCAGGTCTCTGCCAAGTTTGGGCCTTGTGGCTTCAAAGGCCTCGGAGGAGTAGCTGTCAGAAATTTCTGTAGGTCATAAGAATAATAAAATATAATAATAATAATAAGTTTAAATAGCATAACAGTATGTTGGCTCTCCAAGCCAACATAACTAGAAGCTAAAGTTTGATGACAAACTTTAAATGTTGGCTTGGAGAGCCAAATTGGGCAGCCTTCAGGCAAAAGGGCCAGCCCAGAACACCATAGTGGATTAATATGTGTATTTTAGGTTAAAACGGCTTGCCATACTGGAATAAGTGATGAGCGCCTGCTTCAAAGCCGCGTCGCGTTGCCGTGCGGTTTAGCCGAAAAGCAGAAATAAGCAAGCATTTAAACTTTTTATTATATGACTGAACTATTATTGTGTTGAATCGCTGGAGTGTTTGTATTAAAATACCTTTAAAAGACGTGCAAATGATGTCTTTGTTAACAGACACATAAATGCAGCAGTGCATCTCATGTTAGTTAGTTAAGCCTATGAAAAACGTCATTTGCACCCAATGCAGGTCTTTAAAATATTCTTCTATATTTATTGTGTTGAATCGCTGGAGTGTTTTTATTTAAATGCCTTTAAAAGACGTGCAGTCATGTATAATTCTCAGACGGACATCTCGGAGCTCATGTCTAACACACTGCTGAATGCAGCGCTCTCTGTATGAAAACAAAATGCTCACAAACAACTGGGTGATTCTTAGACTATGGGCACTTTTATGTACTTTGGTCATATTTTTAAAAATACATACAATTTTGGACAAATTCCTCTTTATTTGTCAAGCTCACAATAAAACCAACCTAAAAAAAATTCACTACCTTTCTATTATGATTTTTTCATACTTTTCAACCTTCTTATAGGTGTCAAAATCACTGTTTTCTCCTTGTCGCACACCCAGACTTTTAAACTTCAACAATGAAAATAGAGTTTAAAAATATGACTTATCTGGTAACTATTAATGTACCTGAATTAAGCACTAGTAAAATAATTAAAATCCATTATAGTGTTTAATGTGAGACCTCTATCAATATTTCTTTTTATACAAAATATAGCTGTCGCACAGTATTGGTGTCATTTCCACCACAGCACTGTAATGTATCTTTAAAAAGTTTGTGTGAAAGATTTTTTAGGTGGTTTCAATGGAAATGTTCAGGGACATCAGGGGACAGGTTGGACATGGAGGGAATTTAAATTTTCATCAACAACAAATGAAGAAAAATCAAAGTAAATATTGCTTGATCAGTGAATATATTTATTCTACGTCATTTCCACCACATACTGTACCATCAAGGGTGTTATTAAAAAGCTAAAAATTTTAAGTTAAGTAAGAGTATTTTACATACACAAAATGCTAAGTAATAATTCAAAGCCAGTCAGTGAAGCTATCTTCCATTTTTTCACAAAAAACTATAGAAATGTCATTTCCACCACAGTCATTTCCACCACACTGCCCTCTGTGGTGGAAATGACATTTATGGTTACAAAGTACAATTTATATGTATTGTGTAAATAGATTTGCATGATCTGCAAATGTTTCAATCCAGAAACAGTCATGTTCCAGCATAGGGACGAAGCTTTTCTATATTTACCTTAATTTCTTGTCATTTCCACAATACGCTGTCATTTCCACCACCACCATGTCATTTCCACCACACACACATTTTTAAAAAAATATTTAAAAGGTTCTTATCACACATTAAAAAAATTATCCACAATTTATGAACCATGCTCTACTTAATATAAAAACCAAAGTTATTCTATTTTTTAAATAACAGCTGTATATTGAGATGCACATTTGTTCATTGCAGGTCAAAAATAAAAAGTAAAATATTAACTATTTCTCTTGTAATCTAAGTTTGTCCTCTTACAGACCTTAAAACTAGACAAATTATTTAAACTTATGAGACTGTTATGTGACTTTTGAACAAATTTTTTTTTCTTCAAATTCTCAAGGCTAAAAGTGCACCTAGTTGAAGAAACGCCCAACTGCATTTAGCTGTTGATATTTTCTAATGGGTGGACTGAATTAAATCGCTGCAATATTGTAATTTTAAAGGCGTTCTAATTCGTGCAAATTATGTCGTTCGTCTCCATGTATACTCGTTGAAAGCAATCTGTACGCGGTGAAGGAAATGCTTAGGGGTTTCAATAAATTCGCTCAAACAGCTGAATTCAGGTCTTGATGTGTTCTAATGGGTATTTACAATTAAATGGCTGGAATATTGTAATTTTAAAGACATTATTTATATGCATTTTCCACCAAATTCAAAGTGAAAGTAAGTCACAGCTCGGTAACATGTTCGTTAGTGAAACTGAACAGCTCATTTGCAGCTAATGTAGTTCTTTAAAATATTCTTGTATATTGATTGTGTTGGATCGCTGGAGTGTTTTTATTTAAATGCTTTTAAAAGACGTGCAGTCATAATTCTCAGTCGGGTAAGTTAGCTCCGATCCGTGAAAGCTCGTCTGTATAACACATTTGCTGAAGACAGTGCTTTAACTTTGAAATAAAACAGATCACAAAAGGCTGATTTGTTGATGTGTTCTAATGGGTATTTACAAACAAATCGCTGAAATATATTTATTTTAAAGGCGTTCTAATTCGTGCAATTCATGTTGTTTGTGAGCACATGTAGAGAGAGAGTAGCCTAGTGCTGACGGCTTGTATAAGCGCTGAAGGGTGCGAGCTTTTCTTTTACAAGAACTACTCACAAACCACTGAATTTAGCTGTTGATATGTTGTAATGGGTATTTAGAGTTAAATCGCTGTAATAATTAAATTTTTAAGGCGATATTTATTTGTATTTCCACCGATTTCAGAGTGACTGTAAGTGAGAGGTTTGAGTCCCGCCTCTTCAGTCGAGAGGTATTACTGTTAGAGGGCGCATTTTTTCTCAGCCCATGTAATTCATTGGGAAATTTGTCATATTCAAAAATTAATAATAAATCAACTGTACATCTGATCAGTCCAAATAGATATAGCAACTCTTTCGGGACAAGGGCCCAGGTCTCTGCCAAGTTTGGGCCTTGTGGCTTCAAAGGCCTTGGAGGAGTAGCTGTCAGAAATTTCTTTAGGTCATAAGAATAATAAAATATAACTAGAAGCTAAAGTTCGATGACAAACTTTAAATGTTGGCTTGGAGAGCCAAATTGGGCAGCCTTCGGGCAAAAGGGCCAGCCCAGAACACTTAGAGCTCTGTAATTGAATTGTTGCTAGTAAAAATGCTATAAGTAATGCTTAGTATATTTTAGGCTAAAACAGCTTGCCATAGTGGATTAATGTGTATTTTAGGTTAAAACGGCTTGCCATACTGGAATATGTGATGAGCGCCTGCTTCAAAGCCGCGTCGCGTTGCCGTGCGGTTGAGCCGAAAAGCAGAAATAAGCAAGCATTTAAACTTTTTATTAAATGACTATACTATTATTGTGTTGAATCGCTGGAGTGTTTGTATTAAAATACCTTTAAAAGACGTGCAAATGATGTCTTTGTTAACAGACACATAAATGCAGCCGTGCATCTCATGTTAGCTAGTTAAGCCTATGAAAAAAGTCATTTGCACCCAATGTAGGTCTTTAAAATATTCTTCTATATTTATTGTGTTGAATCGCTGGAGTGTTTTTATTTAAATGCCTTTAAAAGACGTGCAGTCATGTATAATTCTCAGTCGGACATCTCGGAGCTCATGTCTAACACACTGCTGTACGCAGCGATCTCTGTATGAAAACAAAATGCTCACAAACAACTGCATTTAGCTGTTGATATTTTCTAATGAGTGGAATGAATTAAATCGCTGCAATATTGTAATTTTAAAGGCGTTCTAATTCGTGCAAATTATGTCGTTCGTCTCCATGTAAACTCTTTGAAAGCAATCTGTACGCGGTGAAGGAAATGCTTAGGGGTTTCAATAAATTCGCTCAAACAGCTGAATTCAGGTCTTGATGTGTTCTAATGGGTATTTACAATTAAATGGCTGGAGTATTGTAATTTTAAAGGCGTTATTTATATGCATTTTCCACCGAAATCAAAGTGAAAGTAAGTCACAGCTCGGTAACATGTTCGTTAGTGAAACCTATTGAACAGCTCATTTGCAGCTAATGTAGTTCTTTAAAATATTCTTGTATATTTATTGTGTTGGATCGCTGGAGTGTTTTTATTTAAATGCTTTTAAAAGACGTGCAGTCATGTGTAATTCTCAGTCGGGTAAGTTAGCTCCGATCCGTGAAAGCTCGTCTGTATAACACATTTGCTGAAGACAGTGCTTTAACTTTGAAATAAAACAGATCACAAAAGGCTGATTTGTTGATGTGTTCTAATGGGTATTTACAAACAAATCGCTGAAATATATAAATTTTAAAGGCGTTCTAATTCGTGCAATTTATGTTGTTTGCGAGCACATGTAGAGTGAGAGTAGCCTAGTGCTGACGGCTTGTATAAGCGCTGAAGGGTGCGAGCTTTTCTTTTACAAGAACTACTCACAAACCACTGAATTTAGCTGTTGATATGTTCTAATGGGTATTTAGAGTTAAATCGCTCTAATAATGACATTTTTAAGGCGATATTTATTTGTATTTCCACGGATTTCAGAGTGACTGTAAGTAAGAGGTTTGAGTCCCGCCTCTTCAGTCGAGAGGTATTACTGTTAGAGGGCGCATTTTTTCTCAGCCCATGTAATTCATTGGGAAATTTGTCATATTCAAAAATTTATAATAAATCAACTGTACATCTGATCAGTCCAAATAGATATAGCAACTCTTTCGGGACAAGGGCCCAGGTCTCTGCCAAGTTTGGGCCTTGTGGCTTCAAAGGCCTCGGAGGAGTAGCTGTCAGAAATTTCTGTAGGTCATAAGAATAATAAAATATAATAATAATAATAAGTTTAAATAGCATAACAGTATGTTGGCTCTCCAAGCCAACATAACTAGAAGCTAAAGTTCGATGACAAACTTTAAATGTTGGCTTGGAGAGCCAAATTGGGCAGCCTTCGGGCAAAAGGGCCAGCCCAGAACACCATAGTGGATTAATATGTGTATTTTAGGTTAATACGGCTTGCCATACTGGAATAAGTGATGAGCGCCTGCTTCAAAGCCGCGTCTCGTTGCCGTGCGGTTGAGCCGAAAAGCAGAAATAAGCAAGCATTTAAACTTTTTATTATATGACTGAACTATTATTGTTTTGGATCGCTGGAGTGTTTGTATTAAAATCCCTTTAAAAGACGTGCAAATGATGTCTTTGTTAACAGACACATAAATGCAGCAGTGCATCTCATGAAAAACGTCATTTGCACCCAATGCAGGTCTTTAAAATATTCTTCTATATTTATTGTGTTGAATCGCTGGAGTGTTTGTATTTAAATGCCTTTAAAAGACTTGCAGTCATGTATAATTCTCAGACGGACATCTCGGAGCTCATGTCTAACACACTGCTGAATGCAGCGCTCTCTGTATGAAAACAAAATGCTCACAAACAACTGCATTTAGCTGTTGATATTTTCTAATGGGTGGACTGAATTAAATCTCTGCAATATTGTAATTTTAAAGGCGTTCTAATCCGTGCAAATTATGTCGTTCGTCTCCATGTATACTCGTTGAAAGTAATCTATACGCGGTGAAGGAAATGCTTAGGGTTTTCAATAAATTCGCTGAAACAGCTGAATTCAGGTCTTGATGTGTTCTAATGGGTATTTACAATTAAATGGCTGGAATATTGTAATTTTAAAGGCATTATTTATATGCATTTTCCACCAAATTCAAAGTGAAAGTAAGTCACAGCTCGGTAACATGTTCGTTAGTGAAACTGAAAAGCTCATTTGCAGCTAATGTAGTTCTTTAAAATATTCTTGTATATTGATTGTGTTGGATCGCTGGAGTGTTTTTATTTAAATGCTTTTAAAAGACGTGCAGTCATAATTCTCAGTCGGGTAAGTTAGCTCCGATCCGTGAAAGCTCGTCTGTATAACACATTTGCTGAAGACAGTGCTTTAACTTGGAAATAAAACAGATCACAAAAGGCTGATTTGTTGATGTGTTCTAATGGGTATTTACAAACAAATCGCTGAAATATATTTATTTTAAAGGCGTTCTAATTCGTGCAATTTATGTTGTTTGCGAGCACATGTAGAGAGAGAGTAGCCTAGTGCTGACGGCTTGTATAAGCGCTGAAGGGTGCGAGCTTTTCTTTTACAAGAACTACTCACAAACCACAGAATTTAGCTGTTGATATGTTCTAATGGGTATTTAGAGTTAAATCGCTGTAATAATGACATTTTTAAGGCGATATTTATTTGTATTTCCACGGATTTCAGAGTGACTGTAAGTAAGAGGTTGAGTCCCGCCTCTTCAGTCGAGAGGTATTACTGTTAGAGGGCGCATTTTTTCTCAGCCCATGTAATTCATTGGGAAATTTGTCATATTCAAAAATTAATAATAAATCAACTGTACATCTGATCAGTCCAAATAGATATAGCAACTCTTTCGGGACAAGGGCCCAGGTCTCTGCCAAGTTTGGGCCTTGTGGCTTCAAAGGCCTCGGAGGAGTAGCTGTCAGAAATTTCTGTAGGTCATAAGAATAATAAAATATAACTAGAAGCTAAAGTTCGATGACAAACTTTAAATGTTGGCTTGGAGAGCCAAATTGGGCAGCCTTCGGGCAAAAGGGCCAGCCCAGAACACCATAGTGGATTAATAATTGTATTTTAGGTTAAAACGGCTTGCCATACTGGAATAAGTGATGAGCGCCTGCTTCAAAGCCGCGTCGCGTTGCCGTGCGGTTGAGCCGAAAAGCAGAAATAAGCAAGCATTTAAACTTTTTATTATATGACTGAACTATTATTGTGTTGGATCGCTGGAGTGTTTGTATTAAAATAACTTTAAAAGACGTGCAAATGATGTCTTTGTTAACAGACACATAAATGCAGCCGTGCATCTCATGTTAGTTAGTTAAGCCTATGAAAAACGTCATTTGCACCCAATGCAGGTCTTTAAAATATTCTTCTATATTTATTGTGTTGAATCGCTGGAGTGTTTTTATTTAAATGCCTTTAAAAGACGTGCAGTCATGTATAATTCTCAGTCGGACATCTCGGAGCTCATGTCTAACACACTACTGAATGCAGCGCTCTCTGTATGAAAAAACAAAATGCTCACAAACAACTGCATTTAGCTGTTGATATTTTCTAATGGGTGGACTGAATTAAATCGCTGCAATATTGTAATTTTAAAGGCGTTCTAATTCGTGCAAATTATGTCGTTCGTCTCCATGTATACTCGTTGAAAGCAATCTGTACACGGTGAAGGAATTGCTTAGGGTTTTCAATAAATTCGCTCAAACAGCTGAATTCAGGTCTTGATGTGTTCTAATGGGTATTTACAATTAAATGGCTGGAATATTGTAATTTTAAAGGCATTATTTATATGCATTTTCCACCGAGTTCAAAGTGAAAGTAAGTCACAGCTCGGTAACATGGTCGTTAGTGAAACGTATTGAAAAGCTCATTTGCAGCTAATGTTGTTCTTTAAAATATTCTTGTATATTTATTGTGTTGGATCGCTGGAGTGTTTTTATGTAAATGCTTTTAAAAGACGTGCAGTCATAATTCTCAGTCGGGTAAGTTAGCTCCGGCCCGTGAAAGCTCGTCTGTATAACACATTTGCTGAAGACAGTGCTTCAACTTTGAAATAAAACAGATCACAAACTGATTTAGCTGTTGATGTGTTGTAATGGGTATTTAGAGTTAAATCGCTGTAATAATTAAGTTTTTAAGGTGATATTTATTTGTATTTCCACCGATTTCAGAGTGACTGTAAGTAAGAGGTTTGAGTCCCGCCTCTTCAGTCGAGAGGTATTACTGCTAGAGGGCGCATTTTTTCTCAGCCCATGTAATTCATTGGGAAATATGTCATTTTCAAAAATTAATAATAAATCAACTGTACATCTGATCAGTCCAAATAGATATAGCAACTCTTTCGGGACAAGGGCCCAGGTCTGTGCCAAGTTTGGGCCTTGTGGCTTCAAAGGCCTCGGAGGAGTAGCTGTCAGAAATTTTCTTAGGTCATAAGAATAATAACATATAATAATAATAATAAGTTTAAATAGCATAACAGTATGTTGGCTCTCCAAGCCAACATAACTAGAAGCTAAAGTTCGATGACAAACTTTAAATGTTGGCTTGGAGAGCCAAATTGGGCAGCCTTCGGGCAAAAGGGCCAGCCCAGAACACTTAGAGCTCTGTAATTGAATTGTTGCTTGTAAAAATGCTATAAGTAATGCTTAGTATATTTTAGGCTAAAACAGCTTGCCATAGTGGATTAATGTGTATTTTAGGTTAAAACGGCTTGCCATACTGGAATATGTGATGAGCGCCTGCTTCAAAGCCGCGTCGCGTTGCCGTGCGGTTGAGCCGAAAAGCAGAAATAAGCAAGCATTTAAACTTTTTATTATATGACTGTAGTATTATTGTGTTGAATCGCTGGAGTGTTTGTATTAAAATACCTTTAAAAGACTTGCAAATGATGTCTTTGTTAACAGACACATAAATGAAGCCGTGCATCTCATGTTAGTTAGTTAAGCCTATGAAAAAAGTCATTTGCACCCAATGTAGGTCTTTAAAATATTCTTCTATATTTATTGTGTTGAATCGCTGGAGTGTTTTTATTTAAATGCCTTTAAAAGACGTGCAGTCATGTATAATTCTCAGTCGGACATCGGAGCTCATGTCTAACACACTGCTGTACGCAGCGATCTCTGTATGAAAACAAAATGCTCACAAACAACTGCATTTAGCTATTGATATTTTCTAATGGGTGGAATGAATTAAATCGCTGAAATATTGTAATTTTAAAGGCGTTCTAATTCGTGCAAATTATGTCGTTCGTCTCCATGTAAACTCTTTGAAAGCAATCTGTACGCGGTGAAGGAAATGCTTAGGGGTTTCAATAAATTCGCTCAAACAGCTGAATTCAGGTCTTGATGTGTTCTAATGGGTATTTACAATTAAATGGCTGGAGTATTGTAATTTTAAAGGCGTTATTTATATGCATTTTCCACCGAAATCAAAGTGAAAGTAAGTCACAGCTCGGTAACATGTTCGTTAGTGAAACCTATTGAACAGCTCATTTGCAGCTAATGTAGTTCTTTAAAATATTCTTGTATATTTATTGTGTTGGATCGCTGGAGTGTTTTTATTTAAATGCTTTTAAAAGACGTGCAGTCATGTTTAATTCTCAGTCGGGTCAGTTAGCTCCGATCCGTGAAAGCTCGTCTGTATAACACATTTGCTGAAGACAGTGCTTTAACTTTGAAATAAAACAGATCACAAAAGGCTGATTTGTTGATGTGTTCTAATGGGTATTTACAAACAAATCGCTGAAATATATTTATTTTAAAGGCGTTCTAATTCGTGCAATTTATGTTGTTTGCGAGCACATGTAGAGAGAGAGTAGCCTAGTGCTGACGGCTTGTATAAGCGCTGAAGGGTGCGAGCTTTTCTTTTACAAGAACTACTCACAAACCACTGAATTTAGCTGTTGATATGTTCTAATGGGTATTTAGAGTTAAATCGCTGTAATAATGACATTTTTAAGGCGATATTTATTTGTATTTCCACGGATTTCAGAGTGACTGTAAGTAAGAGGTTTGAGTCCCGCCTCTTCAGTCGAGAGGTATTACTGTTAGAGGGCGCATTTTTTCTCAGCCCATGTAATTCATTGGGAAATTTGTCATATTCAAAAATTAATAATAAATCAACTGTACATCTGATCAGTCCAAATAGATATAGCAACTCTTTCGGGACAAGGGCCCAGGTCTCTGCCAAGTTTGGGCCTTGTGGCTTCAAAGGCCTCGGAGGAGTAGCTGTCAGAAATTTCTGTAGGTCATAAGAATAATAAAATATAACTAGAAGCTAAAGTTCGATGACAAACTTTAAATGTTGGCTTGGAGAGCCAAATTGGGCAGCCTTCGGGCAAAAGGGCCAGCCCAGAACACTTAGAGCTCTGTAATTGAATTATTGCTAGTAAAAATGCTATTACAATAAGTAATGCTTAGTATATTTTAGGCTAAAACAGCTTGCCATAGAGGATTTATGTGTATTTTAGGTTAAAGCGGCTTGCCATATCTTAAGATTCGTGCAGCGCCTGCTTCAAAGCCACGACGCGTTGCTGTGCGGTTGAGGCGAAAAGCAGAAATAAGCAATCATTTAACCTTTTTATTATATGACTGTACTATTATTGTGTTTAATCGCTGGAGTGTTTGTATTAAAATACCTTTAAAAGACGTGCAAATTATGTCTTTGTTAACAGACACATAAATGCAGCCGTGCATAGTTAGTTAAGCCTATGAAAAACGTCATTTGCACCCAATGCAGGTCTTTAAAATATTCTTCTATATTTATTGTGTTGGATCGCTGGAGTGTTTTTATTTAAATGCCTTTAAAAGACGTGCAGTCATGTACATAATTCTCAGACGGACATCTGGGAGCTCATGTCTAACACACTGAACGCAGCGCTCTCTGTATGAAAACAAAATGCTCACAAACAACTGCATTTAGCTGTTGATATTTTCTAATGGGTGGACTGAATTAAATCGCTGCAATATTGTAATTTTAAAGGCGTTCTAATTCGTGCAAATTATGTCGTTCGTCTCCATGTATACTCGTTGAAAGCAATCTGTGCGCGGTGCTTAGGGTTTTCAATAAATTCGCTCAAACAGCTGAATTCAGGTCTTGATGTGTTCTAATGGGTATTTACAATTAAATGGCTGGAATATTGTAATTTTAAAGGCATTATTTATATGCATTTTCCACCGAGTTCAAAGTGAAAGTAAGTCACAGCTCGGTAACATGTTCGTTAGTGAAACGTATTGAAAAGCTCATTTGCAGCTAATGTAGTTCTTTAAAATATTATTCTATATTTATTGTGTACAATCGCTGGAGTGTTTTTATTTAAATGCTTTTAAAAGACGTTCAGTCATGTATAATTCTCAGACGGAGATGTGAAGCTCATCTGTAACACACTCTCTAAAGACAGCGGTTGAACTTTTACACAAAACAGCTCACAGCTGAATGTAGCTGTTGATGTGTTCTAATGGGTATTTACAATTAAATCGCTGCAATATTTAAATTTTAAAGGCGGTATTTATTTGTATTTCCACCGATTTCAGAGTGACTGTAAGTAAGAGGTTTGAGTCCCGCCTCTTCAGTGGAGAGGTATTGCGCCTCTAGATGGCGCATTTTTTCTCAGCCCATTGAAATCCTATAGAAATTTTTCATGTAAAAAAATTAATATTAAATCAACTGTAAGTCTGATCATTCCAAAAAGATATAGCAACACTTTCGTGACCAGGGCCCAGGGCTCCGCCGAGTTTGGGGCTTGTAGCCTTAAAGCCCTAGGAGGAGTAGCGTATAGAAAATTAGTCTCAGAAGAAGGTTGAATAATAATAAGTTTAAATAGCATAACAATATGTTGGCTTCTCCAAGCCAACATAACTAGAAGCTAAAGTTCGATGACAAACTTTAAATGTTGGCTTGGAGAGCCAAATTGGGCAGCCTTCGGGCAAAAGGTCCAGCCCAGAACACCATAGTGGATTAATATGTGTATTTTAGGTTAAAACGGCTTGCCATACTGGAATAAGTGATGAGCGCCTGCTTCAAAGCCGCGTCGCGTTGCCGTGCGGTTGAGCCGAAAAGCAGAAATAAGCAAGCATTTAAACTTTTTATTATATGACTGAACTATTATTGTGTTGAATCGCTGGAGTGTTTGTATTAAAATACCTTTAAAAGACGTGCAAATGATGTCTTTGTTAACAGTCACATAAATGCAGCAGTGCATCTCATGTTAGTTAGTTAAGCCTATGAAAAACGTCATTTGCACCCAATGCAGGTCTTTAAAATATTCTTCTATATTGTGTTGAATCGCTGGAGTGTTTTTATTTAAATGCCTTTAAAAGACGTGCAGTCATGTATAATTCTCAGACGGACATCTCGGAGCTCATGTCGAACACACTGCTGAATGCAGCGCTCTCTGTATGAAAACAAAATGCTCACAAACAACTGCATTTAGCTGTTGATATTTTCTAATGGGTGGACTGAATTAAATCGCTGCAATATTGTAATTTTAAAGGCGTTCTAATTCGTGCAAATTATGTCGTTCGTCTCCATGTATACTCGTTGAAAGCAATCTGTACGCGGTGAAGGAAATGCTTAGGGGTTTCAATAAATTCGCTCAAACAGCTGAATTCAGGTCTTGATGTGTTCTAATGGGTATTTACAATTAAATGGCTGGAATATTGTAATTTTAAAGGCATTATTTATATGCATTTTCCACCAAATTCAAAGTGAAAGTAAGTCACAGCTCGGTAATGTTCGTTAGTGAAACTGAACAGCTTATTTGCAGCTAATGTAGTTCTTTAAAATATTCTTGTATATTGATTGTGTTGGATCGCTGGAGTGTTTTTATTTAAATGCTTTTAAAAGACGTGCAGTCATGTATAATTCTCAGTCGGGTAAGTTAGCTCCGATCCGTGAAAGCTCGTCTGTATAACACATTTGCTGAAGACAGTGCTTTAACTTTGAAATAAAACAGATCACAAAAGGCTGATTTGTTGATGTGTTCTAATGGGTATTTACAAACAAATCGCTGAAATATATTTATTTTAAAGGCGTTCTAATTCGTGCAATTCATGTTGTTTGTGAGCACATGTAGAGAGAGAGTAGCCTAGTGCTGACGGCTTGTATAAGCGCTGAAGGGTGCGAGCTTTTCTTTTACAAGAACTACTCACAAACCACTGAATTTAGCTGTTGATATGTTCTAATGGGTATTTAGAGTTAAATCGCTGTAATAATTACATTTTTAAGGCGATATTTATTTGTATTTCCACCGATTTCAGAGTGACTGTAAGTAAGAGGTTTGAGTCCCGCCTCTTTAGTCGAGAGGTATTACTGTTAGAGGGCGCATTTTTTCTCAGCCCATGTAATTCATTGGGAAATTTGTCATATTCAAAAATTAATAATAAATCAACTGTACATCTGATCAGTCCAAATAGATATAGCAACTCTTTCGGGACAAGGGCCCAGGTCTCTGCCAAGTTTGGGCCTTGTGGCTTCAAAGGCCTCGGAGGAGTAGCTGTCAGAAATTTCTTTAGGTCATAAGAATAATAAAATATAACTAGAAGCTAAAGTTCGATGACAAACTTTAAATGTTGGCTTGGAGAGCCAAATTGGGCAGCCTTCGGGCAAAAGGGCCAGCCCAGAACACCATAGTGGATTAATATGTGTATTTTAGGTTAAAACGGCTTGCCATACTGGAATAAGTGATGAGCGCCTGCTTCAAAGCCGCGTCGCGTTGCCGTGCGGTTGAGCCGAAAAGCAGAAATAAGCAAGCATTTAAACTTTTTATTATATGACTGAACTATTATTGTGTTGGATCGCTGGAGTGTTTGTATTAAAATACCTTTAAAAGACGTGCAAATGATGTCTTTGTTAACAGACACATAAATGCAGCCGTGCATCTCATGTTAGTTAGTTAAGCCTATGAAAAACGTCATTTGCACCCAATGCAGGTCTTTAAAATATTCTTCTATATTTATTGTGTTGAATCGCTGGAGTGTTTTTATTTAAATGCCTTTAAAAGACGTGCAGTCATGTATAATTCTCAGTCGGACATCTCGGAGCTCATGTCTAAAACACTGCTGAATGCAGCGCTCTCTGTATGAAAAAACAAAATGCTCACAAACAACTGCATTTAGCTGTTGATATTTTCTAATGGGTGGACTGAATTAAATCGCTGCAATATTGTAATTTTAAAGGCGTTCTAATTCGTGCAAATTATGTCGTTCGTCTCCATGTATACTCGTTGAAAGCAATCTGTACGCGGTGAAGGAAATGCTTAGGGTTTTCAAAAAATTCGCTCAAACAGCTGAATTCAGGTCTTGATGTGTTCTAATGGGTATTTACAATTAAATGGCTGGAATATTGTAATTTTAAAGGCATTATTTTATATGCATTTTCCACCGTGTTCAAAGTGAAAGTAAGTCACAGCTCTGTAACATGTTCGTTAGTGAAACGTATTGAAAAGCTCATTTGCAGCTAATGTAGTTCTTTAAAATATTCTTGTATATTTATTGTGTTGGATCGCTGGAGTGTTTTTATTTAAATGCTTTTAAAAGACGTGCAGTCATGTATAATTCTCAGTCGGGTAAGTTAGCTCCGATCCGTGAAAGCTCGTCTGTATAACACATTTGCTGAAGACAGTGCTTTAACTTTGAAATAAAACAGATCACAAAAGGCTGATTTGTTGATGTGTTCTAATGGTATTTACAAACAAATCGCTGAAATATATTTATTTTAAAGGCGTTCTAATTCGTGCAATTCATGTTGTTTGTGAGCACATGTAGAGAGAGAGTAGCCTAGTGCTGACGGCTTGTATAAGCGCTGAAGGGTGCGAGCTTTTCTTTTACAAGAACTACTCACAAACCACTGAATTTAGCTGTTGATATGTTCTAATGGTTATTGAGAGTTAAATCGCTGTAATAATTAAATTTTTAAGGCGATATTTATTTGTATTTCCACCGATTTCAGAGTGACTGTAAGTGAGAGGTTTGAGTCCCGCCTCTTCAGTCGAGAGGTATTACTGTTAGAGGGCGCATTTTTTGTCAGCCCATGTAATTCATTGGGAAATTTGTCATATTCAAAAATTAATAATAAATCAACTGTACATCTGATCAGTCCAAATAGATATAGCAACTCTTTCGGGACAAGGGCCCAGGTCTCTGCCAAGTTTGGGCCTTGTGGCTTCAAAGGCCTCGGAGGAGTAGCTGTCAGAAATTTCTTTAGGTCATAAGAATAATAAAATATAATAATAATAATAAGTTTAAATAGCATAACAGTATGTTGGCTCTCCAAGCCAACATAACTAGAAGCTAAAGTTTGATGACAAACTTTAAATGTTGGCTTGGAGAGCCAAATTGGGCAGCCTTCAGGCAAAAGGGCCAGCCCAGAACACCATAGTGGATTAATATGTGTATTTTAGGTTAAAATGGCTTGCCATACTGGAATAAGTGATGAGCGCCTGCTTCAAAGCCGCGTCGCGTTGCCATGCGGTTGAGCCGAAAAGCAGAAATAAGCAAGCATTTAAACTTTTTATTATATGACTGAACTATTATTGTGTTGAATCGCTGGAGTGTTTGTATTAAAATACCTTTAAAAGACGTGCAAATGATGTCTTTGTTAACAGACACATAAATGCAGCAGTGCATCTCATGTTAGTTAGTTAAGCCTATGAAAAACGTCATTTGCACCCAATGCAGGTCTTTAAAATATTCTTCTATATTTATTGTGTTGAATCGCTGGAGTGTTTGTATTTACATGCCTTTAAAAGACGTGCAGTCATGTATAATTCTCAGACGGACATCTCGGAGCTCATGTCTAACACACTGCTGAATGCAGCGCTCTCTGTATGAAAACAAAATGCTCACAAACAACTGCATTTAGCTGTTGATATTTTCTAATGGGTGGACTGAATTAAATCGCTGCAATATTGTAATTTTAAAGGCGTTCTAATTCGTGCAAATTATGTCGTTCGTCTCCGTATACTCGTTGAAGGCAACCTGTATGCGGTGAAGGAAATGCCTAGGGGTTTCAATAAATTCGCTCAAACAGCTGAATTCAGGTCTTGATGTGTTCTAATGGGTATTTACAATTAAATGGCTGGAATATTGTAATTTTAAAGGCATTATTTATATGCATTTTCCACCAAATTCAAAGTGAAAGTAAGTCACAGCTCGGTACATGTTCGTTAGTGAAACTTATTGAAAAGCTAATTTGCAGCTAATGTAGTTCTTTAAAATATTCTTGTATATTGATTGTGTTGGATCGCTGGAGTGTTTTTATTTAAATGCTTTTAAAAGACGTGCAGTCATGTATAATTCTCAGTCGAGTAAGTTAGCTCCGATCCGTGAAAGCTCGCCTGTATAACACATTTGCTGAAGACAGTGCTTTAACTTTGAAATAAAACAGATCACAAAAGGCTGATTTGTTGATGTGTTCTAATGGGTATTTACAAATAAATCGCTGAAATATATTAATTTTAAAGGCGTTCTAATTCGTGCAAATTATGTTGTTTATGAGCACATACAGAGAGAGTACATGCCGACGGCTTGTATAAGCGCTGACGGGTGCGAGCTTTTCTTTTACAAGAAATACTCACAAACCACTGAATTTAGCTGTTGATATGTTCTAATGGGTATTTAGAGTTAAATCGCTGTAATATTTACATTTTTAAGGCGGTATTTATTTCTATTTCCACCGTTTTCAGAGTGACTGTAAGTAAGAGGTTTGAATCCCGCCTCTTCAGTCGAGAGGTATTACTGTTAGAGGGCGCATTTTTTCTCAGCCCATGTAATTCATTGGGAAATTTGTCATATTCAAAAATTAATAATAAATCAACTGTACATCTGATCAGTCCAAATAGATATAGCATATCTTTCGGGACAAGGGCCCAGGTCTCTGCCAAGTTTGGGCCTTGTGGCTTCAAAGGCCTCGGAGGAGTAGCTGTCAGAAATTTTCTTAGGTCATAAGAATAATAACTATAATAATAACTAGAAGCTAAAGTTCGATGACAAACTTTAAATGTTGGCTTGGAGAGCCAAATTGGGCAGCCTTCGGGCAAAAGGGCCAGCCCAGAACACCATAGTGGATTAATATGTGTATTTTAGGTTAAAACGGCTTGCCATACTGGAATAAGTGATGAGCGCCTGCTTCAAAGCCGCGTCGCGTTGCCGTGCGGTTGAGCCGAAAAGCAGAAATAAGCAAGCATTTAAACTTTTTATTAAATGACTGAACTATTATTGTGTTGGATCGCTGGAGTGTTTGTATTAAAATACCTTTAAAAGACGTGCAAATGATGTCTTTGTTAACAGACACATAAATGCAGCCGTGCATCTCATGTTAGTTAGTTAAGCCTATGAAAAACGTCATTTGCACCCAATGCAGGTCTTTAAAATATTCTTCTATATTTATTGTGTTGAATCGCTGGAGTGTTTTTATTTAAATGCCTTTAAAAGACGTGCAGTCATGTATAATTCTCAGTCGGACATCTCGGAACTCATGTCTAACACACTGCTGAATGCAGCGCTCTCTGTATGAAAAAACAAAATGCTCACAAACAACTGCATTTAGCTGTTGATATTTTCTAATGGGTGGACTGAATTAAATCGCTGCAATATTGTAATTTTAAAGGCGTTCTAATTCGTGCAAATTATGTCGTTCGTCTCCATGTATACTCGTTGAAAGCAATCTGTACGCGGTGAAGGAATTGCTTAGGGTTTTCAATAAATTCGCTCAAACAGCTGAATTCAAGTCTTGATGTGTTCTAATGGGTATTTACAATTAAATGGCTGGAATATTGTAATTTTAAAGGCATTATTTATATGCATTTTCCACCAAATTCAAAGTGAAAGTAAGTCACAGCTCGGTAACATGTTCGTTAGTGAAACTGAAAAGCTCATTTGCAGCTAATGTAGTTCTTTAAAATATTCTTGTATATTTATTGTGTTGGATTGCTGGAGTGTTTTTATTTAAATGCTTTTAAAAGACGTGCAGTCATGTATAATTCTCAGTCGGGTAAGTTAGCTCCGATCCGTGAAAGCTCGTCTGTATAACACATTTGCTGAAGACAGTGCTTTAACTTTGAAATGAAACAGATCACAAAAGGCTGATTTGTTGATGTGTTCTAATGGGTATTTACAAATAAATCGCTGAAATATATTAATTTTAAAGGCGTTCTAATTCGTGCAAATTATGTTGTTTATGAGCACATACAGAGAGAGTACATGCCGACGGCTTGTATAAGCGCTGACGGATGCGAGCTTTTCTTTTACAAGAAATACTCACAAACCACTGAATTTAGCTGTTGATGTGTTCTAATGGGTATTTAGAGTTAAATCGCTGTAATATTTACATTTTTAAGGCGGTATTTATTTCTATTTCCACCGTTTTCAGAGTGACTGTAAGTAAGAGGTTTGAATCCCGCCTCTTCAGTCGAGAGGTATTACTGTTAGAGGGCGCATTTTTTCTCAGCCCATGTAATTCATTGGGAAATTTGTCATATTCAAAAATTAATAATAAATCAACTGTACATCTGATCAGTCCAAATAGATATAGCATATCTTTCGGGACAAGGGCCCAGGTCTCTGCCAAGTTTGGGCCTTGTGGCTTCAAAGGCCTCGGAGGAGTAGCTGTCAGAAATTTTCTTAGGTCATAAGAATAATAACTATAATAATAACTAGAAGCTAAAGTTCGATGACAAACTTTAAATGTTGGCTTGGAGAAGCAAACCGGGCAGCCTTCAGGGAAAAAGGGCCAGCCCAGAACACTTAGAGCTCTCTGATTGAATTGTTGCTAGTAAAAATGCTATTACGATAAGTAATGCTTAGTATATTTTAGGTTAAACCAGCTTGCCATAGTGGATTTATGCGTATTTTAGGTTAAAACGGCTTGCCATACAACAAGTGTGCAGCGCGTGCTTGAAAGCGTTGCTGTGCGGTTGAGCCTAAAAGCATTAATAAGCAAGCATTTAAGCTGTGTAATATATTACTCTACTATTATTGTGTTTAATCGCTGGAGTGTTTGTATTTAAATACCTTTAAAAGACGTGCAAATGATGTTTTTGATGATGCAGATGAAGACTGAGCAGTGCATCTCATGTTAGTTAGTTAAGCCTATGAAAAAAGTAATTTGCACCCAATGCAGGTCTTTAAAATATTCTTCTATATTTATTGTGTTGAATCGCTGGAGTGTTTTTATTTAAATGCCTTTAAAAGACGTGCAGTCATGTATAATTCTCAGTCGGACATCTCGGAGCTCATGTAACACACTGCTGAACGCAGCGCTCTCTGTATGAAAACAAAATGCTCACAAACAACTGCATTTAGCTGTTGATATTTTCTAATGGGTGGACTGAATTAAATCGCTGCAATATTGTAATTTTAAAGGCGTTCTAATTCGTGCAAATTATGTCGTTCGTCTCCATGTATACTCGTTGAAAGCAATCTGTACGCGGAGAAGGAATTGCTTAGGGTTTTCAATAAATTCGCTCAAACAGCTGAATTCAGGTCTTGATGTGTTCTAATGGGTATTTACAATTAAATGGCTGGAATATTGTAATTTTAAAGGCATTATTTATATGCATTTTCCACCAAATTCAAAGTGAAAGTAAGTCACAGCTCGGTAACATGTTCGTTAGTGAAACTGAAAAGCTCATTTGCAGCTAATGTAGTTCTTTAAAATATTCTTGTATATTGATTGTGTTGGATCGCTGGAGTGTTTTTATTTAAATGCTTTTAAAAGACGTGCAGTCATGTATAATTCTCAGTCGGGTAAGTTAGCTCCGAGCCTGAAAGCTCGTCTGTATAACACATTTGCTGAAGACAGTGCTTTAACTTTTAAATAAAACAGATCACAAAAGGCTGATTTGTTGATGTGTTCTAATGGGTATTTACAAATAAATCGCTGAAATATATTAATTTTAAAGGCGTTCTAATTCGTGCAAGTTATGTTGTTTATGAGCACATACGGAGAGAGTTCGTGCTGACGGCTTGTATACTCGCTGAAGGGTGCGAGCTTTTCTTTTACTAGAACTACTCACAAACCACTGAATTTAGCTGTTGATATGTTCTAATGGGTTTTTAGAGTTAAATCGCTGTAATATTTAAATTTTTAAGGCGGTATTTATTTGTATTTCCACCGATTTCAGAGTGACTGTAAGTAAGAGGTTTGAGTCCCGCCTCTTCAGTCGAGAGGTATTACTGTTAGAGGGCGCATTTTTTCTCAGCCCATGTAATTCATTGGGAAATTTGTCATATTCAAAAATTAATAATAAATCAAATGTACATCTAATCAGTCCAAATAGATATAGCAACTCTTTCGGGACAAGGGCCCAGGTCTCTGCCAAGTTTGGGCCTTGTGGCTTCAAAGGCCTCGGAGGAGTAGCTGTCAGAAATTTCTTTAGGTCATAAGAATAATAATAATAACTAGAAGCTAAAGTTCGATGACAAACTTTAAATGTTGGCTTGGAGAGCCAAATTGGGCAGCCTTCGGGCAAAAGGGCCAGCCCAGAACACTTAGAGCTCTGTAATTGAATTGTTGCTTGTAAAAATGCTATAAGTAATGCTTAGTATATTTTAGGCTAACACAGCTTGCCATAGTGGATTAATGTGTATTTTAGGTTAAAACGGCTTGCCATACTGGAATAAGTGATGAGCGCCTGCTTCAAAGCCGCGCCGCGTTGCCGTGCGGTTGAGCCGAAAAGCAGAAATAAGCAAGCATTTAAACTTTTTATTATATGACTGTACTATTATTGTGTTGAATCGCTGGAGTGTTTGTATTAAAATACCTTTAAAAGACGTGCAAATGATGTCTTTGTTAACAGACACATAAATGCAGCCGTGCATCTCATGTTAGTTAGTTAAGCCTATGAAAAAAGTCATTTGCACTTAATGTAGGTCTTTAAAATATTCTTCTATATTTATTGTGTTGAATCGCTGGAGTGTTTTTATTTAAATGCCTTTAAAAGACGTGCAGTCACGTATAATTCTCAGTCGGACATCTCGGAGCTCATGTCTAACACACTGCTGTACGCAGCGATCTCTGTATGAAAACAAAATGCTCACAAACAACTGCATTTAGCTGTTGATATTCTCTAATGGGTGGAATGAATTAAATCGCTGCAATATTGTAATTTTAAAGGCGTTCTAATTCGTGCAAATTATGTCGTTCGTCTCCATGTAAACTCTTTGAAAGCAATCTGTACGCGGTGAAGGAAATGCTTATGGGTTTCAATAAATTCGCTCAAACAGCTGAATTCAGGTCTTGATGTGTTCTAATGGGTATTTACAATTAAATGGCTGGAGTATTGTAATTTTAAAGGCGTTATTTATATGCATTTTCCACCGAAATCAAAGTGAAAGTAAGTCACAGCTCGGTAACATGTTCGTTTGTGAAACCTATTGAACAGCTCATTTGCAGCTAATGGAGTTCTTTAAAATATTCTTGTATATTTATTGTGTTGGATCGCTGGAGTGTTTTTATTTAAATGCTTTTAAAAGACGTGCAGTCATGTTTAATTCTCAGTCGGGTAAGTTAGCTCCGAGCCTGAAAGCTCGTCTGTATAACACCTTTGCTGAAGACAGTGCTTTAACTTTGAAATAAAACAGATCACAAAAGGCTGATTTGTTGATGTGTTCTAATGGGTATTTACAAACAAATCGCTGAAATATATTTATTTTAAAGGCGTTCTAATTCGTGCAATTTATGTTGTTTGCGAGCACATGTAGAGAGAGAGTAGCCTAGTGCTGACGGCTTGTATAAGCGCTGAAGGGTGCGAGCTTTTCTTTTACAAGAACTACTCACAAACAACTGAATTTAGCTGTTGATATGTTCTAATGGGTATTTAGAGTTAAATCGCTGTAATAATGACATTTTTAAGGCGATATTTATTTGTATTTCCACGGATTTCAGAGTGACTGTAAGTAAGACGTTTGAGTCCCGCCTCTTCAGTCGAGAGGTATTACTGTTAGAGGGCGCATTTTTTCTCAGCCCATGTAATTCATTGGGAAATTTGTCATATTCAAAAATTAATAATAAATCAACTGTACATCTGATCAGTCCAAATAGATATAGCAACTCTTTCGGGACAAGGGCCCAGGTCTCTGCCAAGTTTGGGCCTTGTGGCTTCAAAGGCCTCGGAGGAGTAGCTGTCAGAAATTTCTGTAGGTCATAAGAATAATAAAATATAATAATAACTAGAAGCTAAAGTTCGATGACAAACTTTAAATGTTGGCTTGGAGAAGCAAACCGGGCAGCCTTCGGGCAAAAGGTCCAGCCCAGAACACTTAGAGCTCTCTGATTGAATTGTTGCTAGTAAAAATGCTATTACGATAAGTAATGCTTAGTATATTTTAGGTTAAAACAGCTTGCCATAGTGGATTTATGTGTATTTTAGGTTAAAACGGCTTGCCATACAACAAGTGTGCAGCGCGTGCTTGAAAGCGTTGCTGTGCGGTTGAGCCTAAAAGCTGAAATAAGCAAGCATTTAAGCTGTGTAATATATTACTCTACAATTATTGTGTTTAATCGCTGGAGTGTTTGTATTTAAATACCTTTAAAAGACGTGCAAATGATGTCTTTGATGATGAAGATGAAGACTGAGCAGTGCATCTCATGTTAGTTAGTTAAGCCTATGAAAAAAGTAATTTGCACCCAATGCAGGTCTTTAAAATATTCTTCTATATTTGTTGTGTTGAATCGCTGGAGTGTTTTTATTTAAATGCCTTTAAAAGACGTGCAGTCATGTATAATTCTCAGTCGGACATCTCGGAGCTCATGTCTAACACAATGCAGCGCTCTCTGTATGAAAAAACAAAATGCAACAACTGCATGTAGCTGTTGATATTTTCTAATGGGTGGACTGAATTAAATCGCTGCAATATTGTAATTTTAAAGGCGTTCTAATTCGTGCAAATTATGTCGTTCGTCTCCATGTATACTCGTTGAAAGCAATCTGTACGCGGTGAAGGAATTGCTTAGGGTTTTCAATAAATTCGCTCAAACAGCTGAATTCAGGTCTTGATGTGTTCTAATGGGTATTTACAATTGAATGGCTGGAATATTGTAATTATAAAGGCATTATTTATATGCATTTTCCACCAAATTCAAAGTGAAAGTAAGTCACAGCTCGGTAACATGTTCGTTAGTGAAACGTATTGAAAAGCTCATTTGCAGCTAATGTAGTTCTTTAAAATATTCTTGTATATTGATTGTGTTGGATCGCTGGAGTGTTTTTATTTAAATGCTTTTAAAAGACGTGCAGTCATGTTTAATTCTCAGTCGAGTAAGTTAGCTCCGAGCCTGAAAGCTTGTCTGTATAACACATTTGCTGAAGACAGTGCTTTAACTTTGAAATAAAACAGATCACAAAAGGCTGATTTGTTGATGTGTTCGAATGGGTATTTACAAATAAATCGCTGAAATATATTAATTTTAAAGGCGTTCTAATTCGTGCAAGTTATGTTGTTTATGAGCACATACAGAGAGAGTTCGTGCTGACGGCTTCTATACTCGCTGAAGGGTGCGAGCTTTTCTTTTACAAGAACTACTCACGAACCACTGAATTTAGCTGTTGATATGTTCTAATGGGTTTTTAGAGTTAAATCGCTGTAATATTTAAATTTTTAAGGCGGTATTTATTTTTATTTCCACCGATTTCAGAGTGACTGTAAGTAAGAGGTTTGAGTCCCGCCTCTTCAGTCGAGAGGTATTACTGTTAGAGGGCGCATTTTTTCTCAGCCCATGTATTTCATTGGGAAATTTGTCATATTCAAAAATTTATAATAAATCAACTGTACATCTGATAAGTCCAAATAGATATAGCAACTCTTTCGGGACAAGGGCCCAGGTCTCTGCCAAGTTTGGGCCTTGTGGCTTCAAAGGCCTCGGAGGAGTAGCTGTCAGAAATTTCTTTAGGTCATAAGAATAATAATAATAATAAGTTTAAATAGCATAACAATATGTTGGCTTCTCCAAGCCAACATAATAATAAGTTTAAATAGCATAACAGTATGTTGGCTCTCCAAGCCAACATAATAAGTTTAAATAGCATAACAGTATGTTGGCTCTCCAAGCCAACATAATAAGTTTAAATAGCATAACAGTATGTTGGCTCTCCAAGCCAACATAATAATAATAATAAGTTTAAATAGCATAACAGTATGTTGGCTCTCCAAGCCAACATAATAATAATAATAAGTTTAAATAGCATAACAGTATGTTGGCTCTCCAAGCCAACATAATAATAATAATAAGTTTAAATAGCATAACAGTATGTTGGCTCTCCAAGCCAACATAATAATAATAATAATAAGTTTAAATAGCATAACAGTATGTTGGCTCTCCAAGCCAACATAATAATAATAAGTTTAAATAGCATAACAGTATGTTGGCTCTCCAAGCCAACATAACTAGATAAAAAAGTTCGTCAAGACAAACTTTGAAGTTGGCTTGAGAAAGTCTGCCCAGATAGTTTAAAATAGTTTTTAAAGTTAGTAAAATTGTAAAAGTTTGACTGTTTTCAGTCTGAAATAGTTTGAAGTTTTCAGCAGTTTTAAAGCTTGAAGATTGAATAGATAGATAGATAGATAGATAGATAGATAGATAGATAGATAGATAGATAGATAGATAGATAGATGGATAGAAAAGTTTTAAGTTTGATGGTTTTCAGTCTGAAATAGTTTGAAGTTTAAAGTAATTTTAAAAGCTTCAAGTTAGATGCTAAGGTTCTCAGAGTGGTTGATGAAGTGTTTCTGTGTGGTTGGTAGGGTACTCTGGGTGGTTGCTAAGGTGTTGCTAGGCGGTTGCTAGGGTGCTCAGGGTGGTTACTAAGGTGTTGCTAGGCGGTTGCTAGGGTACCTGGGGTGGTTGCTAATGTGTTGCTATGCGGTTGCTATGGTGCCTGGGGTGTTTGCTAGGGTGTTGCTATGCGGTTGCTAAGGTGTTGCTATGCGGTTGCTAAGGTACCCCGGGTGGTTGCTAGGGTGTTGCTATGTGGTTGCTAAGGTACCCGGGGTGGTTGCTAGGGTGTTGCTATGCGGTTGCTAGGGTACCCGTGGTGGTTGCTAAGGTGTTGCTATGCGGTTGCTAAGGTGGTTGCTAAGGTACCTGAGGTGGTTGCTAAGGTGTTGCTATGCGGTTGATAGGGTACCTGGGGTGGTTGCTAAGGTGTTGCTATGTGGTTGCTAAGGTACCCATGGTGGTTGCTAAGGTGTTGCTATGCGGTTGCTAAGGTACCCAGGGTGGTTGCTAAGGTGTTGCCATGGTGGTTGCTAAGGTGTTACTATGTGGTTGCTAAGGTAACAGAGGTGGTTTGCTAAGGTGTTGCTAAGCGGTTACTAGGGTACCTAGGGTGGTTACTAGCATGTTGCTGGCATGATAAGCAAGTCGCTAGCATTATTTTAGCATGACTAGCAAGTCGCTAGCATGATTTTAGCTTGACTAGCAAAGTCGTTAGCATGATTTTAGCATTACTAGCAAGTCACTAGTTTGGTTTTAACATTACTAGCAAGCAGGGCTCTGAACCGGTTCAAGGAACGAAAACGAAAAACGAAAACAAATGACATTGAACAGGAACAAAAACAAAAACGAAAACAAAATCAATTTTAATCGTTCTGAACAGAAACGGAAACAGAAATTCCAAATTAACCGGTTAATAACGGTATTTTTATCGTTCTCTTTATTATATCAATTTGGCAGACCAAAAACATGAATTCAAATTGTGTGCGCAAATGCGACGGTGACGCATACACCGTGAAATGCCCGCGAAGCAGACATAAGCAGAGCCCTTTCTGATGCGACGAGCTTAAGGTTACCAAGCACCTGGCTGTTTCATGTGCAAAGGTATGTTTAGGTTTAAGTTATTGTAGCCTAATTAAAACTTGTAGTTAAAATTATGCATTACGTTTTCTTTTGCTTTTATGCATTAAATGTAAAAGCATAACTATCTGGAGTTCTGTTTTGTTTGAGTGAAAATAGCCTATAATTGGCTATATTAGGTAAGGAATATGCCGTAGCCAGCTATGAGGTCACCGAGGTCCGGACCTCGGTCATTTTTGTATATTCAAAAATAAAATGCCAAGCTCTCTGAATGATTATTTAGCCGTTTAAACCACCTCATATCACATGAGTGTTTGCAATTCATGTTGATGCGAGAAGCTAGCGCAGTGAACAAGGCTTGAGAGCGCGTTGAGTGAGAGCGCGTGTGCAGCCTCCGTTTGTTGCCAGATCCACCTATTATACGTGTATTTTGACTCATTTTTCCAATTTATTGTGACACTTTGGGACGTTTATAAAGTGGAAAGTTGAACGTTAGTGTTACTGATATATTAATCTTATTTACAAAACACAAGCTTTGAACTTATTTCGGATATCTTTTTCTTTATTTTTGAAATTGCTTGTTTTTCGTAGCAATATCCGGCAACATTGTACATTCATAAAAAAAATCTTTTAGACAATCTGTAACTTAATTGCTGACAGGAAGATAACACAATCGGTAAGACAAACGCAGCGATCATCGTTAATATCTGAAAGAAATGTATAACACTATCAAAAACAATAGCATAATACAAATCTGTTTGTTACAGAATGAAATAGGCTACTATGACAAATAACGTTACTGTTACTGGCCAGCAGGAAGACGTCTCATGCTCTTTAGTCAACGTTAAGTCATCAAAAAAAACATTAATTAAAGCGGTGTTTCTCAACCTTACTTCGGACCTCACTAATTTTCAAACCCTAGTTACGGCCTTCAGGTGAACTCGTTTACTTTCGGTTTTAAAGACAAGAAGTTCAGATGACACGAACACGGAATTTGGTTGAATCATTTGTAAACATAATGCCAAACATGTTATTAAAAGGCACACTATCTATCTATCTATCTATCTATCTATCTATCTATCTATCTATCTATCTATCTATCTATCTATCTATCTATCTATCTATCTATCTATCTATCTATCGCGCCGTGTAATAAAATAACGTTATTAACCGGTATTTTTTCTAGAAAACCGTTCTCGGAACGTATTGTTTAATGAGGAACGCAAGAACAGAAACGTTATAATATCGATTCTGTTCGGAGTGAACCGAATGGATTTTTTTTTCGTTTTTAAGCCCTGCTAGCAAGTCGCTAACATGATTTTAGCAAGACTAGCAAGTCGTTAGCATGATTTTAACATGATTAGCAAGTCGCTAGCATGATTTTAGCATGACTAGCAAGTTGCTTGCATTATTTTAGTATGACTAGCAAAGTCGCTAGCATGATTTTAGCATGACTAGCAAGTCGCTAGCATGATTTTAGCATGACTAGCAAGTCGCTAGCACGATTTTAGCATGATTAGCAAGTCGCTAGCATGATTTTAGCATGACTAGCAAGTCGCTAGCATGATTTTAGCATGAATAGCAAAGACGCTAGAATGATTTTAGCATGACTAGCAAGTCACTAGCATTATTCTAGCATGACTAGCAAGTCACTAGCATGATTCTAGCATGACTAGCAAGTTGCTTGCATTATTTTAGCATGACTAGCAAAGTCGCTAGCATGATTTTAGCATGACTAGCAAGTCGCTAACATGATTTTAGCATGACTAGCAAGTCGCTAGCACGATTTTAGCATGATTAGCAAGTCGCTAGCATGATTTTAGCATGAATAGCAAAGACGCTAGAATGATTTTAGCATGATTAGCAAGTTGCTAGCATGATTTTAGCATGACTAGCAAGTCACTAGCATGATTCTAGCATGACTAGCAAGTCACTAGCATTATTCTAGCATGACTAGCAAGTCACTAGCATGATTCTAGCATGACTACTAGCATGACTAGCATGTCACTAGCATGATTTTAGCATGACTAACAAGTCACTAGCATGATTCTAGCATGACTAGCAAGTCACTAGCACGATTCTAGCATGACTAGCAAGTCACTAGCATGATTACTAGCATGACTAGCATGTCACTAGCATGATTTTAGCATGACTAGCATGTCACTAGCAAGATTCTAGCATGACTAGCAAGTCACTAACATGATTTTAACATATATAGCAAGTCGCTAGCATGATTTTAGCATGACTAGCAAGTCACTAGCATGATTTTAGAATGATACTAGCATGACTAGCAAGTTACTAGCATGATCTTAACACGACTAGCAAGTCACTAGCATGATTCGAGCATGACTAGCAACTTACTAGCATGATTTTAGCATGACTAGCAAGTCGCTAGCATGATTTTAGCATGACTAGCAAGTCGCTAGCATGATTTTAGCATGACTAGCAAGTTGCTAGCATGATTTGAGCATGATTAGCATACTGTTAGCATGACTTAGATAGAAAGATAGATGAGTTTGAATGAGTTTGAATGGATTAGAAATATAGTTTATAGAAGGGAAGCTTGATTGAGTCTCAAAGGATTCTGGGAGTTTAAATTTGAATTTTGACAGTTGGAGTTTGAAAAGTCTTGGCTCATTTGAACATTCCGTCAATGTAAGTCAATGAGATTTTATCCCAGTTTTAATCGGGATTTTTAGGAAAACCGTAAGTCTGATTAGTTAGAAAAGATATAGCAACTCGAGTTAGACCAGTATGAAGATCTGGGCTGAGTTTGGAGTTTGAAGAGTTAAAGCTCTAGGAGGAGATACAGTCAGAAATTTAGGATAGGAAGAAGAATAATAACTAGAAGCTAAAGTTCGATGACAAACTTTAAATGTTGGCTTGGAGAGCCAAATTGGGCAGCCTTCGGGCAAAAGGGCCAGCCCAGAACACTTAGAGCTCTGTAATTGAATTGTTGCTAGTAAAAATGCTATAAGTAATGCTTAGTATATTTTAGGCTAAAACAGCTTGCCATAGAGGATTTATGTGTATTTTAGGCTAAAACAGCTTGCCATAGTGGATTCATGTGTATTTTAGGTTAAAACGGCTTGCCATACTGGAATATGTGATGAGCGCCTGCTTCAAAGCCGCGTCGCGTTGCCGTGCGGTTGAGCCGAAAAGCAGAAATAAGCAAGCATTTAAACTTTTTATTATATGACTGTCCTATTATTGTGTTGAATCGCTGGAGTGTTTGTATTAAAATACCTTTAAAAGACGTGCAAATGATGTCTTTGTTAACAGACACATAAATGCAGCCGTGCATCTCATGTTAGTTAAGCCTATGAAAAAAGTCATTTTCACCCAATGTAGGTCTTTAAAATATTCTTCTATATTTATTGTGTTGAATCGCTGGAGTGTTTTTATTTAAATGCCTTTAAAAGACGTGCAGTCATGTATAATTCTCAGTCGGACATCTCGGAGCTCATGTCTAACACAGCTGAACGCAGCGCTCTCTGTATGAAAACAAAATGCTCACAAACAACTGCATTTAGCTGTTGATATTTTCTAATGGGTGGAATGAATTAAATCGCTGCAATATTGTAATTTTAAAGGCGTTCTAATTCGTGCAAATTATGTCGTTCGTCTCCATGTGAACTCTTAATTGAAAGCAATCTGTACGCGGTGAAGGAAATGCTTAGGGGTTTCAATAAATTCGCTCAAACAGCTGAATTCAGGTCTTGATGTGTTCTAATGGGTATTTACAATTAAATAGCTGGAGTATTGTAATTTTAAAGGCGTTATTTATATGCATTTTCCACCAAAATCAAAGTGAAAGTAAGTCACAGCTCGGTAACATGTTCGTTAGTGAAACCTATTGAACAGCTCATTTGCAGCTAATGTAGTTCTTTAAAATATTCTTGTATATTTATTGTGTTGGATCGCTGGAGTGTTTTTATTTAAATGCTTTTAAAAGACGTGCAGTCATGTATAGCCTAATTCTCAGTCGGGTAAGTTAGCTCCGATCCGTGAAAGCTCGTCTATTTGCTGAAGACAGTGCTTTAACTTTGAAATAAAACAGATCACAAAAGGCTGATTTGTTGATGTGTTCTAATGGGTATTTACAAACAAATCGCTGAAATATATTTATTTTAAAGGCATTCTAATTCGTGCAATTTATGTTGTTTGCGAGCACATGTAGAGAGAGAGTAGCCTAGTGCTGACGGCTTGTATAAGCGCTGAAGGGTGCGAGCTTTTCTTTTACAAGAACTACTCACAAACCACTGAATTTAGCTGTTGATATGTTCTAATGGGTATTTAGAGTTAAATCGCTGTAATAATGACATTTTTAAGGCGATATTTATTTGTATTTCCACGGATTTCAGAGTGACTGTAAGTAAGAGGTTTGAGTCCCGCCTCTTCAGTCGAGAGGTATTACTGTTAGAGGGCGCATTTTTTCTCAGCCCATGTAATTCATTGGGAAATTTGTCATATTCAAAAATTAATAATAAATCAACTGTACATCTGATCAGTCCAAATAGATATAGCAACTCTTTCGGGACAAGGGCCCAGGTCTCTGCCAAGTTTGGGCCTTGTGGCTTCAAAGGCCTCGGAGGAGTAGCTGTCAGAAATTTCTGTAGGTCATAAGAATAATAAAATATAATAATAATAATAAGTTTAAATAGCATAACAGTATGTTGGCTCTCCAAGCCAACATAACTAGAAGCTAAAGTTCGATGACAAACTTTAAATGTTGGCTTGGAGAGCCAAACCGGGCAGCCTTGGGGCAAAAGGGCCAGCCCAGAACACTTAGAACTCTCTAATGGAATTGTTGCTAGCAAAAATGGCAGTACGACAAGAAATGCTTAGTATATTTTAGGCTAAAACAGCTTGCCATAGAGGATTGTGTGTGGATTTTAGGTTAAAACGGCTTGCCATATCTTAAGATTCGTGCAGCGCCTGCTTCAAAGCCACGACGCGTTGCTGTGCGGTTGAGGTGAAAAGCAGAAATAAGCAAGCATTTAACCTTTTTATTATATGATTGTACTGTTATTGTGTTGAATCGCTGGAGTGTTTGTATTAAAATACCTTTAAAAGACGTGCAAATTTGATGTCTTTGTTAACAGACACATAAATGCAGCCGTGCATCTCATGTTAGTTAGTTAAGCCTATGAAAAACGTCATTTGCACCCAATGTAGGTCTTTAAAATATTCTTCTATATTTATTGTGTGCAATCGCTGGAGTGTTTTTATTTAAATGCCTTTAAAAGACGTGCAAATGATGTATTTGTTGACAGACTGATAATAAAGCCATACATCTGATGTTCGTTAGTGAAACGTTTGAAATAGCTCATTTACACCCAATGTAGCTCTTTAAAATATTCTATATTTATTGTGTTTAATCGCTGGAGTGTTTGTAATTAAATACCTTTAAAAGACGTGCACATGATGTCTTTGATGATGCAGACGAAGAACTGAGCAGTGCATCCAATATTAGTTAGTTAAATCTATGAAACAGCTCATTTGCACTCAATGCAGCTCTTTAAAATATTCTTCTATATTTATTGTGTGCAATCGCTGGAATTTTTTTATTTGATTACCTTTAAAAGACGTGCAAATGAGTCATTTGTTGACACAGACGGATATGCAGCCGTACATCTCATGTTCGTTATTAAAAACCTTTGAAACAGGTCATTTGCATTCAATGCGGCTCTTTAAAATATTCTTCTATATTTATTGTGTACAATCGCTGGAGTGTTTTTATTTAAATGCTTTTAAAAGACGTTCAGTCATGTATAATTCTTAGTCGGGTAAGTTAGCTCCGAACCGTGAAGCTCGTCTGTGTAACACATTTGCTGAAGACAGTGCTTCAACTTTGAAATAAAACAGATCACAAACTGATTTAGCTGTTGATGTGTTCTAATGGGTATTTAGAGTTAAATCGCTGTAATAATTAAGTTTTTAAGGTGATATTTATTTGTATTTCCACCGATTTCAGAGTGACTGTAAGTAAGAGGTTTGAGTCCCGCCTCTTCAGTCGAGAGGTATTACTGCTAGAGGGCGCATTTTTTCTCAGCCCATGTAATTCATTGGGAAATATGTCATTTTCAAAAATGAATAATAAATCAACTGTACATCTGATCAGTCCAAATAGATATAGCAACTCTTTCGGGACAAGGGCCCAGGTCTCTGCCAAGTTTGGGCCTTGTGGCTTCAAAGGCCTCGGAGGAGTAGCTGTCAGAAATTTTCTTAGGTCATAAGAATAATAACATATAATAATAATAATAAGTTTAAATAGCATAACAGTATGTTGGCTCTCCAAGCCAACATAATAATAATAAGTTTAAATAGAATATCAATAAGTTGGCTCTCTCAAGCCAACTTAATAATAATAATAAGTTTAAATAGAATATCAGTAAGTTGGCTCTCTCAAGCCAACTTAATGAGGAGATGCAGTAAGAAATTGCACAAATTAAAGCAAGGTGTCTTCACATTCTGTATTTTGAAATCAATTACTTTCAGTAATAGTATGAATAAGAGATTATTGATAGTGTAATCTTGTTTTAAATAGTATCTTTGCAATCGGTTCACTTGTTTTTAATGATGTTGGTACTATCTATAATAAACTGTGAGAAGTGCGTTTCAAATTTCATTTCTCAAGGTTTTGAAGAATGTTGCCGCACTGGTTGTATTGTTCTTAGGAGAGATGAGGTGAGGTTCAGTCATTGTTTAAATAAACAATATTTTTGTATTGGGCTAGTTCTGAAAATGAAGAGAAAGTGAAATTAAAGAGCTAGTTAGGACAGAATGACAGAAATTTGTGCATAAGATCATGCCACATATTACTACTTCTCTTCTAATTGCTAAGTACCTAAAAATGCATGTTCAAAGGCCTGAAGTGAAGTTGCATTAACTTTTAAAAAGAGTTTTTTTTTCAGTAAGAGAGAGGTTAAAACATATGTATGTTCATGTCAGTTTCTATCAGTGGTCAGTGACCATGTCGTGTGCTGCTGGCATGATGAAAGATTAATGCAAATATATGTAGAATGTAAATATGTTTCTTACAATTTTTTTGCAATGATCAATTTAACATTGTAAAGTCTTGTAGGGCTGGGAAGTTTAAAAAATATTAACAGATTTTTCTCTAAATGTTTGTAGTGATTATGCTACTATATATATACTATATACTTTATATTATCATGTGGTATTCTGTTGGTTTATGTGATTTGGTCATGTTAATATGATACACCAAAATGCTTTATCTATTCAGCCTAGACACAGAACAGCTAATATAAAGCTTGTATTAAATACATATATGGATATTCCAGACCTTTTGATTCAACGAGCATGTAAAAATGCTGATTGATTAGAGAATATGTACCTCTACATGATATTTGTGCTAATATATTTAGATTAAATCTGATCTGCTGGTTTCCATGCAATGTATAAAAATGACGCCAAACCTGACTGTCGAGTTTGACTAAACAAAAAGGAAAACACAAAGTACTATTCATGAGACAGACTATGCTGGGCATGTGTTTTGTTTTTGTTATTTTTTTTGGTGCCAAGCCCATTGCTGGTAAATTTGAATGCGGATTCAATAATATATATATATATATATATATATATATATATATATATATATATTATTCAAAGCACATTGAAAATAGGATCTGTATTTAATCACTAATACAATTAGAAAGCCAAATCAACAGTGGCATGTCCAAATCAATGATGAAGCAACATGCACATTTTACTGTTTATGCAATAAATGTTTTATAACGACTCCTCCTACATTTTGTATTAGTCTGAACATTTCTGTCAGGAGTCTGGACACATTGTCCTGTGCGTCACATAGATTTTTGAAGAACAATGAGCTCCTGCTTAAATGTGCAAAGGAGGAAAGTGCAGCAGAACATTTCTCATCCAGTGAACGTGTAAATATAGTGTTGACTTTCTTAAAGAACAGGACAGAGTTGATTCTTTCCTTTAGTTTAAATGATCATATCATGGGACGTTAGCCTTACTCTACGCAGCCTTTGTAAATCTAGATTAATGAATATTATTCGCTGATGTTTCTATTTAAATATTAGATACCCATTCATTTGTCTGTAGTGTTAAGGTGCGGTCACACTAGACTTTGAGCATGCGAAATTCCTTCGGATGCTGCTGCAACGGTCGTGATATGACGTCATGCTCGTCTGCGTCTTTTTAAAAGTTAAATTCAGCACATGACACTAATAATACATTTTAAATGTAAAAACACACAATCTACTACACTTTACCGCAGTGTTGCAGTTTTAAATGTTTAAATTTAAGGTTCTTTTCATTCAGCTAGAGGTCATGCTGTGACGTATCGATCTCCTGTTGGTCCCACAGAGTCATGTGATACGAATTCGTTGGTCAGAGTTCACTAAGTTTGAACTTTCAGACGCAGCGAAATGCGAAAATATTTCGCATGGGCTTGCGTTTCTGGTCTAAAGCATTCGCATGCGTGTGAATGGAAGTCAGTGGAACGAAAAGAGCAGTGTGACCGCGCCTTTAACCTGCCAACTACTGTGAAGTTTCCCAGCTGCTAAAAAAAGAAAAGAAAGAAGCATTAGAACAAAACAAGGGTGTTAAATGATGACATAATTTTCATTTTTTAGTGTACTATCCCTTTAAAAAGGCATAGCAATTTATTTTTAGGTAAAGGGTTGATCTGTTGGGTGCTATACAAATACATTGATATTTATTTTTGCATTCTTGTTATGATCTTGTCAGTTTGCTTCATCTCACAAACTACATATTACTCGACCACCTGCATTCCTCCAGTGGTCTTAAGATGGACTCTGTTTTTTTTAAATGTAATCATTAGTTGATGGTTAAACACTATTAAAAACAAAACAAATTAACATGTTATTAAATTAATTAGCGTATGTCTTTAGAGTGATCTTTGATTTACCCAAATGTTTTTAAGGTGCTATTTTTGAAAAGCTATCAATAAAACAAAACTGACTTGCCATTATTCTAGCAGCATTCATCAATCCATTCATGCATGGAGTAAAAGAATGTCTTTCTGAATGACAGGCAAACAATATATACAAACATCTTCATCACAATGCAAAAAATGAAAAACTGGTTTGAATTGTTGGGAATTATTTTCTGGTTCTGGTAAGGGTCCACCCACAGCTGTTAAAAAAAAACAGCATACATAAACGTTTGAGACCTACAGTTTATCAACACTATGTTCTGTTGCTGAAGAGAGAATCTCCCTGAGTTTGCTCTGCAGCAGCATTTGAGCTCAGGTAAAGTTATTTCTCTTCTTTTTACTCTTTTGGGGTCAAAATACTGTTTAGACCATTTTGCTTTTTTCTATGACTATAAATAATTTTGCAAAATGCTTATCTGTAACAGATGAAAAAAAAATTGCGTAAAGCACATAAATAAAATATAAAATAATGAAAGTAAGAAACATTTAATGTGTTTGCAGGTGCAGGAGGTTCGTCACAATGAGGCTTTTGATCTCACTGTGTGTGTCACTACTTCTGATTAATGGTGAGAAATGTACAATTTGTCATGTAAAATGACAAAATCATTCCCCAATATTAAATCATACTGTTTATCTTTTTTTTTTTTTTTTTTTTTACCAGGTGAAATAACCAGTGCACAAACTTCAGGTACGATCATTCTTTCACTTCATCTAATCTTTACTTCTTTCCATCCTTTGCTTTCCATTTCAAATGTAGAAATGAAGGATGTATCAGAATAATCTTTATGTTGACTGCAGACTCCAAAAGAAACTGGGTTGAAATTCTATAAATCAAAATTGTATTCATTCAGAATTTAAAAGTATTTAATTGTCACCAATTTCCATGTTCCATCAGTATGGCATGATGGTGCTATATATATATATATATATATATATATATATATATATATATATATATATGATTTACTTGTATTGTTCTGTATTGCTCATCAGCAGTAGCAATATCAGTGTCAATGAGTCAGTAATTGTAGAAAAATCAACCAATGAATAGCATTGCACTGGGGAAAGTACATTTCTGCCTTTTTCCTGATTAAAAAATAAAATTGCTTAGTCATGTATATTTTATTTCTCACAGTTACAACCTTAGTTCTTGTATTTGATTGAATGTCTCAAAATTGTACAAAATAGAGGCAAAAACAGACTTTAAATATCATTAATACTGTTTTAGAAAAGGAAAAAAGGATGCTTTTAAAAATCAGGCAAATGTCAGGTGGAATTGAGGACTTAAACAGAAACTCAGTCTTAAAATATGGACCAAAAAACCCCAAAAAAAACAATAACATAAGAAGATTGGAAAGATCTGTCTGAGTGCTAGTGGAGAAAGCAGGTATATATATGCATGTAGATAATGAGATGCTAATGAGTAATAGGTAAAATGGGTGGAGAAACAGGTGGGATGATCCATAATAGACAGCAGAACAGTAACACAAGACTTCACCTGCTGGACAGAGCAGGAACAGCAGGACCTGAAAACAGACCAGAGAAAATGATAGTAGATGTGGCAGCAAATTACATTATTTTCCAGCAAATACACATGTCCAGTAATACTTTTAAATAGACAAGTTCGGTGGTTTCAAAAGAGGGTTAAATGATTCCTTGTTTTTAATTTATCTTTTTAAGATTTAAGTAAATGTTTTTATTCAAAGTTGCTTTTTTATTTTTAGAAATTAAATATTTCCTTTACAAACAGAAGCACTGCTGTATTAATCATAAAACAGACACTAGTATTATACTAATGCACTGTTTTAATCACAGCATTAACTATAGAAAGATGTGGAAATATAAAACTTCTTTGTCCATGTGTGAAGTTACATGGCTTAAATGTTTTAGAGGTTTACACAGAAGTTAACTGTATCATACCAACAATATTCATACAAATAAGTTGAGACCTCCAAACCTATGTCTATATCATTCAAATAAGAGGAAACTGATAATAACACAGTTCCTAGAAAACACTGTGGTAACTCTTATTTTATTAGTGAGCTGTAAAATCTGTAAAAAGCATACACTGGTTAGTTAGTTTATCCCAATCTCTTTTCATTCATGCAGACTAAACTGTTAGATGTTTACCTGTGAAAAACCTGTGTAAAAAAAAAAAAAAGGAAAAAAATACATTTACCTGTAATGCACCTTTGTTTTGTTTTGTTTTTCTTAAACACACATATATACAGCACTATACAGCACAGAATCTACAACTTCCAGCTCTGATCCATGCTATGACTATAACACACTTAATGAATACTGGAGAGACATACGGCAAAACCCATACCAGTACTATGACCATGATGACACCCATGTTGAATGGAGTGGCTGGTATCGGCTGTATTTGAATGGAGAAAGTGCCCAGATGTCTGAGTGGTGTGTGAGTTATAAGGGATGTGGTGGTTACACTGGACTGCATCTCAGCGGTTCTCATCCAACACTTGAGGATGGAGTGGTCACTCGTGAAGTTTTGGGAAGTCATGTATGGTCTAACCAGTGTGACGAATACATATCCACATCCATCCAAGTCAAAGCCTGTCCAGGAGATTATTACGTCTATGAACTTGTCAAGCCAGATGTATCGCTCCACATGCCTACATACTGTGCAGGTGCAATTTTAACTTTTTTTCTCAGGATTTCTTTTGAATGTCAGTATCAAGAGTAAATGTTTAGTTTATTAGATAATTTAACATCCATCTTAATGAATTGGTTAATGAAATTAAATATTAGACTGGTGTGCAGCTTGGTAGAAAAAAAAATCCTGTTACTAACCTGGTTTGAAAGGTCAGAAATAAATATATTTATATTTGTATTGTTGTCAATCTATTTTGTTGTTTACTGTGTTTTGGCTTCTGTTTTTAAAATAACTGTGTCATTCGAAGCTCTTAATGGTGGCGATTTAGTGTCTTTGTAGAGAATCAACACACACGGGAAGGGTGATATAATATAAAAAAAAGGTGATATAATGTGAAATATCTGTTGTTTTGCTGTACACCAATGGTTAAGATATATACTTGTTAAAAATCATTGTGTTTTAGGATGTAATACTCTAAGATGTCAATGTAAATGTAGTATTTAACAGTAATTTTACAAACTCCATGTCAGTTGCTTTTCAAAGCGTCAGCAGTGATCCCTGCTACAACTATCAATATCTGGATCGTCCCTGGAGAGCAAACAATGAAAGTGGAGATTACATTTGTGATGAACATTTCTCCTGGAATGGCTGGTACCGGCTTTTCTACAATGGAATGAACATCCAGATGCCAGAGACCTGTGTTAATTCATACAGCTGTAACACATACTATAACCTGTGGCTCAATGGCCCTCACCCTCAGATAGAGGATGGAGTGGTGACCAGAGAGGTTTGTTCAGGGTCTTATTGGAGCAGCTGCTGTGATTACAAGACAAACCCCATCAGAGTGAAAGCGTGTCCAGGCAATTACTATGTCTATGAACTTGTGAATCCACAAATCTGGTGTGCCGGATACTGCACAGGTACCTTTTTTTTCTTTTTAATAATTTTTACATTTTAAAATATTTCTTCAAATGACTATTTATTTTATTTTTTTAAATGTAAGATGTCAGCACAATTTCACAAGTGGTTTCCACTGTGAGTCCAGATATAATCACTGGAACCAGCATCACCTTGAGTAAGTTGTATACAGTATATAATAATAATATATGAATAAGATTATTAAAAGTATGCTTAATATGCCCCCCATTCCAAAATTTTAACTATAGTAAAAATGACACCTCTTCTGCATTAACTTTTAGCATCACTATTTCATGTAATGCACAGTGCAAATTGTTTAACTGTCTGATTACTGTGTTTGAATGGTTTGACCACACAAAGATTTGATTTCATCTTTTACTCTCTTTTAATCTCTTACTAACCCAGATTATGATCCGTGCAATAACTACAACACACTCGACAACCACTGGAGAAGCACACTCAACTACTGGTATTGGTATGGCTATATAAATGGACATGATGACACTCGTGTAGAATGGGATGGCTGGTATCGACTCTTCATTAATGGATCAAGTGCTCAGATGCCTGATTGGTGTATATCTTACATGTCATGTGGAGGTTATAGTTCTCTGTGGCTTGATGGCTCTCATCCTCAGCTAGAAGATGGAATTGTTACTCGTGAAATTTACGGCTCTCGCTATGAGCAGTGCAGTCACTACAGATCTGAACCAATCCAAGTCAAAGCTTGTCCTGGTAGTTACTACGTCTACAAATTTACCAGACCAAAGGTTTCAATCCCAGCTCCTGTATATTGTGCAGGTATATACATTCATCATTATATTTGACATGCGTATGATTGAACTTTATAGACTTTCATTCGATAACTACCTTTGCAGACCTGTTCATGATTATCTGATACTTGGACATGTTTAATCTTAAGCATGTAATGCACTCTTTTTGCTTTTTTAAAACAGTGTCTTTCACCACCCCAAGCGATGATCCCTGCTACAACTACACAAGTCTGGATGAGCCTTGGAGAGCCACAGACAACTATTACTATAATAACTATTACTACTATGGCATGTGTGATTATAATGTGGAGTGGAATGGCTGGTACAGGCTGTTCTACAATGGTCAAAATGCTCAGATGCCAGAATCATGTGTTAATCAGTACATGTGTGGCACGTATGAGCCACTGTGGCTCAACAGCCCTCATCCACAGCTGGAAGATGGAGTGGTCACCCGTCAGGTCTGTATCTCCTCATCGAGTGGCTGCTGTGATTACTCATCCCATGCTATACAAGTCAAAGCCTGTCCAGGAGATTACTATGTTTATGAGTTTGTCAAGCCAACAGGTTGTGGAGCTTACTGTGCAGGTGAGCATTTTGTCACATTTAGTCTTTTTTGGGTTTTGTTTTAAAATGGTGTTGATTATAAAGTTGTTCTTAATACCAGAAGTCTCAAGTCAGTCCATCACATCAGTGTCTACAACAATCCCACCCACAGTATCCATTACTCCACCAATCACATCCACTGGTAAAGTATTGTTTTGGCTTCCACCTTTGCAAGCAACATATTTTATTTATTCGTTTATTTATGTTTTCATGTGTATGTTTTCAAAAAACAAACAAACAGATTAGACAGAAGTAAGACAGCTCAGAGAATGAGTATACAATTCAAATGAGAAGGAAAGGACTTTTCTAGACTCACCTTCTGCATTGCACTTGACTGAACCCTTTTGCTGCATTAACACTTTACAATGACGTACAAAACAGAGAATGCATTTTAAACTGTGGAAATAAATCTGAGTGAACAACTGGAAAAGAACTTAGCTTTATAAATATTGAAAAGGGTTTATCAATCTTTCGTAAGTCATTTCAGAACCACAAAATGTTAGCAGACCTCAACCATCAGAGGCAGGAAATTTCTTGATAGCATTTATGTACATGGATGAAAGGTAAAAGTGTTGGAGAGAAATTTGATAGTCTTACATATGTTCATATAATTTTGTAGAGTATGTTTGTTGCTGATTTGGCTCAAAGAAAACACAAAACGCTCTGAAAACAGAAAATATAGTGGGAGTTGAAGAATGCTCTAATGATTACAATTCCATACTACAAATACAAGTACAACTGTAAATAAGTATGCAATATTCTTCAACATGTTTTTTCCCCCTAATGTGGCCATTATCAACAGTTCCCCCTGTTGACCCCTGCAACAACTACAATGTCCTGGATGATCCATGGAGAGCCACCAACAATCAACATTCCTCTCAAATAATGTGTGACGCTTGGGTCAGCTGGAACGGCTGGTACCGTCTCTACATTCAGGGTCAGAGCGTTCAGATGCCAGACACATGTGTTTCTGAGTATAGTTGTGGCACTCATGCTCCACTGTGGCTGAATGGAGGACATCCAACAGTTGAGGATGGAGTGGTCACTCGAGATGTCTGCGGTCACTGGAGCAATAACTGCTGCTATTTCCAATCCAATCCCATTAAAGTCAAAGCCTGTCCAGGAGATTATTATGTCTATGAGTTTGTGAGTCCAACTACCTGTGAAATGGCATACTGTGCAGGTAAATATATTTACATGTGGCATATGTTTATGTAAGAGATCATTATTTTTTTTATGTAATATTCTTTTTTTTACTGTCATGTCAGAGACAACCACAATCGAAACTACAACCACAACCACAGAAACTACCACTGAAACCACAACGACTGGTAATATAATATGTTGTATTACAATCTGAATGATTATTGCTTTACATGAACAAATCAGACCCATGTTATGTGTTTGTGACACATGTAAAGAGTTTATCACATTGAATAGTGTTAAATCTATTGTTGCAGAACTAGTTGATTTGCAGATAACTAATTGTTTACCTGTAATATTTTGTTTTTCACTATTAACTAACTATTACATATGATTTTTGCCTCAATAAACTCCTAATTACTTTTTATTAATCATTAGTAAGGTAATTGTTAAGGTTAGGATTTGGGTGAGATTAAGGGTGTAGAATATGGTCATGCAGAATATGTGCTTTATAAGTGCTAATAAACAGCCAATATTCCCGTAATATGCATGCTATAGTAAGCAACTAGTTAATAAAGAGCATTGGACCTTATACTAAATTGTTAGCCTATTTTTATTTTATTTTATTTTATTTGCAGTTTTTTTCTGACATTAAAAAAATAAGTAAATAAGTATACAGTATATCATATACTGTACTATCTTAGTATCTTACAACACTGTCATTTTTGTCTTTATCCTCTTAGAATCTTCAACTTCCATCTCTGATCCATGCTATAGTTATAACACTCTTGATGAATACTGGAGAGATATACGGCAAAACCAGTACTATGGCCATGATGACACCCATGTTGAATGGAGTGGCTGGTATCGGCTGTATTTGAATGGAGAAAGTGCCCAGATGTCTGAGTGGTGTGTGAATACTGTGGGATGTGGTGGTTACACTGGACTCTATCTCAGTGGTTCTCATCCAACACTTGAGGATGGAGTGGTGACTCGTGAAGTTTTGGGAAGTCATGTATGGTCTAACCAGTGTGGCTCCTACACATCCCCATCCATCCAAGTCAAAGCTTGTCCTGGAAATTTTTACGTCTATGAACTTGTCAAGCCAGATCTGTCGATCTACATGCCGTCATATTGTGCAGGTGCAATTTTCACTTATTTTCTCTAGGATTTTTTGTGATGATTTTCTTTTTTTAAATGTTAGTATCAAGAGTAAATGGTCCATTATTTATAAATTCTGAAGATAATTTAAAGGGGTCATTGGATACAAAGCTAACTTTTACATGTTATTTAAACATTAATGTGTGTTGGCCGTTTGTGTTCACAACCACTCTCCAATGATAAAGATTCCACCCAGTGTTTTTTTTTTATCTTTAAAAGTAATATCCCCTTTTTAAAATCAGGTCATTCTCAGTTTCTTGTCCATGTGACGGCACACTAACAGAGGCCGCTCCCACGATAATAGATTGACATAAGGCGCCTTACCTTAGACCCACCCTCACCGAGCTGAATCAGTCCGACTCTGATCGCCATTGTGTCGACTCAGGTGCAGACAAAAATGTCTTCGATAGCAGTCGTCATTTGCGCTAGACATCTGAGCCGCTGAAGACACAGAGGATAACGTTACTTTACTTTTTAAAAGGAAAGCGCAGATCCCGATCTACATATGCGTCCACTGTTCGTGCGAATCATTCGTGATGCAGCTTCACCCACAGCAGAAGTGAGTATAAGGGTTTTTTATGTATATTTGCAAATGGCTTTTCTTAATAATGTTCTTGTTGGCAAGTTTCGCGGCTAAATGCGGCTAAACATGGCTAAATGCGGCTAAAGTAAACATCACGTCTCATCATCTCATGGCAGAGAGTGGTGGGGCAAGCAGAGCTCATTTGCATTTAAAGGGACCGTACAATAAAACGAGTTGTTATTTTTGTAGAGCTGATTTTGACAAGGTAAAAGGGTGTTCCCTTTCGATACTTTCACTCGTACTGCGTCTGTAAAGACGCTATGGGGAAAAGCTCCTTTTCTCCTGAGACTGAAGCATTTCAATAACGCAGTGTAACTGCACGGCCATTGGTTCGTGCAGTGTTAAAGAAACGAACCAATGGCTCGGCAGCGGAGATGCACAAACCTATGGCGATGATTCGCGCCCGATCGCGCCAAAAGGGGCGGAGCATCTGGCTATATAAGCGAGCATTTCGCCATAGGGAACTCAGATCCTTCTTCTTCAGCGACGACTTCTGATCTTCGCAGAGACTGACTACGCAGACTTCGCTCAAGCAAGCCTCTTCTTCGCCGTTGACGAGCCTCGCAGCGGATCTTCACTGCTCGGCGGATTGACGCTCCGGAGCTGATTCCCTGCTGCTATCCGGCGAATATCTAAAAGAGCAAATTAGAGCAAATTTCTACGGCGTTGTTCCAAATGCCACGGCGTTTTTGTCGCTCGTGCAGAGCCCCTCTGCACGCCGCTGACACTCACGCTGAGTGCGTCTCGTGCCTGGGTCACGCCCACGCTGAGGCTGCGCTCAATGAGACGGAATGTTCCCACTGCGGGAATATGAGTCTCACTTCCCTCCGCTCGCGGCTAGCTTTCTTTAAAAAGAACAGCATACAGCTGTGCGAACCATTGCAGCCCCTAGCGACACGATCCGCGGCATGGCAAGCCATCCCCGGAGTGTCAAAATGGGTTTTGGGTATAATAGAACGAGGCTATGTACTCCAGTTCGCTCGAAGACCTCCTCGCTTTCATGGTGTGATCACCACCTCAGTTCGCAGCAAAGACGCAGACGTCTTGCGATTGGAGGTAAAGAATCTGTTGGCCAAGGGCGCCGTGGAAACGGTCCCCCCAACACAGAGCGAGTCAGGTTTTTACAGCCGTTACTTCCTCGTTCCAAAGAAGGATGGCGGTCTACGCCCCATCCTCGACCTCAGACAGCTGAATCGCGCCCTCATGAGACGGCCGTTCAGAATGCTTACACTAAAACAGATCCTCTCGCAGATACGCAAAGGGGACTGGTTTTGTTCACTAGATCTGAAGGATGCATACTTCCACATTCAGATCGCCCCCCATCACAGGCAATTCTTGAGATTCGCCTTCGAGGGAGTGGCATATCAATATACAGTCCTTCCGTTCGGACTGTCGTTAGCCCCTCGCACGTTTACAAAGTGCATGGACGCAGCACTTTCCCCTCTGAGACAGATGGGAATCCGCGTCCTGAACTATCTGGACGACTGGCTCATCCTAGCCCAGTCAGAAAGCGAGCTAACACACCACAGAGCCTTAATCCTCAGCCACTTAGAGTGCCTAGGACTCAAGGTCAATTTTGCCAAGAGCGTGCTGTCTCCCAGCCAGCGCATTGCGTTCCTGGGAGCAGTTTTCGACTCATGTCAAATGAAGGCAGCAGTCGCGCCGCAGAGAGCCCAAGCCATTCGCAGGCTCGCGGCTTCCTTCAAAATAGGAGCCCTTCGCCCTCTCAAGGTTTTTCAGAAGATGCTCGGCCTTATGGCCTCAGCATCTCCAGTACTTCAGTTGGGTCTGCTTCAAATGCGCCCCCTGCAGTTCTGGTTGAAACCAAAGGTTCCTCCTCAAGCGTGGCGTTTGGGACGCCAGCGCATCAAGGTAGATCGGGCCTGTATAGCAGCCCTGGCTCCTTGGAGGTGCGCTCAATGGATGGAACAGGGCGTTCCCCTGGACTTGGTGGTCAGAAGGAAAGCGGTCTCGACAGACGCCTCCAACTTAGGTTGGGGGGCGCTGTGCGACGGCCAGCCTGCTTTCGGCCTATGGTCGAAAGCGGAGAGTCGCCTTCACATCAACTGCTTGGAAATGCTAGCAGTGTGTTTAGGCCTTCACACCCTTCTACCTGCGCTGAAGGGTCACCATGTCTTAGTCCGTTCGGACAGCATGACAGTGGTGTCCTTCATAAATCACCAAGGGGGCCTCTCGTCGAGACGTCTATTTACAATGGTAGAACGTCTCCTGAAATGGGCTCAGCTGCACTTCCGCTCTCTAAGAGCGACGCATGTGCCAGGCAAACTGAACCAGGGAGCAGACATGTTGTCTCGGAGCAACGTCTCCTCAGACGAATGGATGCTTCACCCTCACACGGTTCAGCAAATATGGGCTGTCTTTGGCAGGGCGCGAGTAGATCTTTTCGCCTCAAAAGACAATCATCACTGCCCAATTTATTTTTCGAAGGAACAGGACGCATTGACCCAAGAATGGCCCAATCTCCTGTTATACGCATTCCCTCCTATCGCCCTGCTGCCACAGGTCATCAGGCGAGTGCGGGAACAGAAACTCAAAGTCCTGTTAGTGGCTCCATTCTGGCAGAACCAGCATTGGTTTCCAGATCTTCCCAGGCTGCTCTCAAGAGCACCATGGCCCGTGCCACTGAGACGAGATCTCTTAACACAGGCGAACAGAACGATTTGGCACCCCCAACCGGAATTGTGGGCGCTGCACGTTTGGGCTCTAGACGGGAGCCTTTAAGTCTCCCTGAGTCGGTTTTGAGTACTATTTCACAAGCTAGAGCACCCTCTACGAGGCGGCTCTACGATCTCAAGTGGTCTGTCTTTTCCGCCTGGTGTTCCACCCGCGGTACGGACCCAATTTTATGTGACATATCTGTGATATTGTCCTTCTTGCAAGAGCTGTTGGATAAGGGGAGATCCCCTTCCACGCTCAAGGTCTATGTTGCAGCTATAGCGGTATTCCATGACCTTGTAAACGGTCAATCTGTGGGAAGGAACGACTTGGTCGTTCGTTTCTTAAAGGGGTCAAGGCGGATTAATCCCCCTCGCCCCATCACGGTTCCGTCTTGGGACTTACCCACAGTGTTGAGGGCCCTGAAGGGCCCTCCCTTCGAACCGCTTCAGTCCATAGGCCTTCGCCCCCTGACGTTGAAGACTGCCCTGCTATTGGCATTAGCATCAGTCAAACGCATGGGTGATTTACAGGCGCTCTCTGTGAGCCCCGTTTGCTTGGAATTCGGGCCAAATGACTCTAAGGTCATCCTGAAGCCAAAGCATGGGTATGTTCCCAAAAGTCTCTCTACACCTTTTAGAGACCAGATTATTTCCCTTTTGGCTCTTCCTCCTACGGAGCAAGACCAGGGATTTAACCCTCTCTGCCCTGTCAGGGCTCTGAGATGTTATATAGAGCGTTCTGCCCCTTTTAGGCAGTCAGAACAGCTGTTTGTATGTTTTGGTGGCCGCACCAAGGGTTGTTCGGTCACAAAACAGAGATTATCCAAATGGATTGTGGAAGCCATCACGCTGGCTTACTCCTCTTTGGGTCTACAATGTCCCATGGGAGTAAGGGCCCATTCAACGAGGGGCATCGCCTCGTCTTGGGCGTGGTCTAGTGGGGTTTCCATTGCAGAGATTTGTGCGGCGGCAGGCTGGGCCTCACCGTCCACATTCGCTAGATTTTATAACTTGGACGTTCCAGTCTTACAGACTCGGGTCCTTTCCACATAGTGGTATGTGTTACCAGTATGTTATATGTAGTGCGTCTTGGCCTCTGTGGAGCTCCAAGTGTACTTATTCCTTGGAACGGATGTTTATCAGGCTATCTGATTGAACAAATTGGCCCTTATTAGCCCTTTAGTGCTAGGGTCATGTTAGTCGTTCCTCTACCTTAAGCACGGCGGGATTGTACTGGTTCCCCATAGCGTCTTTACAGACGCAGTACGAGTGAAAGTATCGAAAGGGAACGTACTCGGTTACTTTCGTAACCTCGGTTCCCTGAGATACGGGAACGAGTACTGCGTTGCTGGCCGTGCTAGGTAGCTGCACGACTCAGTCGTCGCTTCAGTCGAAGTACCTGAGTTCCCTATGGCGAAATGCTCGCTTATATAGCCAGATGCTCCGCCCCTTTTGGCGCGATCGGGCGCGAATCATCGCCATAGGTTTGTGCATCTCCGCTGCCGAGCCATTGGTTCGTTTCTTTAACACTGCACGAACCAATGGCCGTGCAGTTACACTGCGTTATTGAAATGCTTCAGTCTCATTAGAAAAGGAGCTTTTCCCCATAGCGTCTTTACAGACGCAGTACTCGTTCCCGTATCTCAGGGAACCGAGGTTACGAAAGTAACCGAGTACGTTTTTTTTACACTATTGAGAATTTTTAACCAAAGTATATTATGGACTTTTTCATTAAGACCTTAAAGAATCACATGAACTTGTGGAAAATGGACATCCAATGACCCCTTTAGCATACATCTCAATGAATTAGTTAATGAAATTAAATATGTTTTAACCAGATAACCTTTGTGGTGCGCAGTCCATTAACCAGTCTGTAAGTTTCCTCACACCCATGAGCACCAAATGCTCATGTTAGTTTTAACACAATTCCTCAAATCTCACGTCTTTGAACCAATCATTTAATATGTAATATGTATAATGTATGAGCATGGTCTAATTATACCACACAGTCCTTTTGGGCTCATTTAAAGTCCTATCATTGCCAATAAATGTTTACTTATTTGCATAGCTTTTTAGTTGCTTCAGAGCTGATGAGAAGGTTTAACAAAATAATATTTGATCTTGAATGTGCAAACCCTATCTTGCCCCAATTTGGGCCTCACTGCACAACACTGGTTAAAATACAATTGCTCAATGTTTATGTTTTCCCATCATTGTGTTTTACGATGTAATACTCCAAGCTTCTTAAATACACATGCAGTAATTTAACAGTATTTTTGAAAACTCCATTACAGTTGCTTTCCAAAGCATCAGCAGTGATCCCTGCCACAACTATCAGTATCTGGATCGTCCCTGGAGAGCCAACAATGAAAGTGGAGACTGGATTTGTGATGAATCTTTCTCCTGGAATGGCTGGTACCGGCTTTTCTACTATGGAATGAACATCCAGATGCCAGAGACCTGTGTTAATTCATACAGCTGTAACACAGACTATAATCTCTGGCTCAATGGTCCTCACCCTCAGATAGAGGATGGAGTGGTGACCAGAGAGGTCTGTGTAGGGTTTTATTGGGGTGGCTGTTGTGATTACAAGTCAAAACCCATCAGAGTGAAAGCATGTCCAGGCAATTACTATGTCTATGAACTTGTGAATCCACAAATTTGGTGTTCAGGATACTGCACAGGTACCTTGCTTTTTCACAAGTACTTTAAACATTTTAAAATGATTTCAGTAATGGCTGATTGTTATTTCCTTTTTTTATTGTAAGATGTCAGCACTATTTCACAGGTAGTTTCCACTGTAAGTCCAGATATAATCACTGGATCAAGCATCACCCCGAGTAAGTTGTATATAGTATATAATAATAATAATAATGCTAATAATAATAGTAATATATGAAAAAGATTACTACAAGTATCCGTAATTTGTAGTTTTTCTCTTCCAACGATTCTAAACTTTAAATTAGCAACTTTTATTCATGACACTCATGCATCACTTTTTCATGCACAGTAAAAACAGTTGACGTATCTAATAATTATTATGTTATGTCTGGTTTTCCTTTACAAAGTTTCTTGTTTTGATCTCATCATCTCTCATTAATATAGATTATGATCCGTGCAATAACTACAACACACTCGACAACCACTGGAGAAGCACACTCAATTACTGGTATTGGTATGGCTATATAAATGAACATGATGACACTCGTGTTGAATGGGATGGCTGGTATCGACTTTTCATTAATGAGTCGAATGCTCAGATGCCCGAGGGATGTGCGTCTTACATGACCTGTGGAGGTTATAGTGCTCTGTGGCTTGGTGGCACTCATCCTCAGCTAGAAGATGGTGTTGTTACCCGTGAAATTTACGGCTCTCGTGATTATCAGTGCAGTCGCTACAGATCTGAACCAATCCAAGTCAAAGCTTGTCCTGGAGTTTATTACGTCTACAAGTTTACCAGACCAACAGTTTCGATCCCAGCACCTGTATATTGTGCAGGTACATTAATTGATTCTTTATATTTGACATGCTTATTATGAATTTTGTTAGACTTTCTTTTTACTATTTTATCATAGTACCTATCACCACCCCAAGTGCTGACCCCTGCTACACCTACACCAGTCTGGATGAACCTTGGAGAGCCACAGACAACTATTACTTTAATAACTATTATAACTATCATGTCATGTGTGATTATAATGTGGAGTGGAATGGCTGGTACAGGCTGTTCTACAATGGTCAAAATGCCCAGATGCCAGAATCAACTGTTAGTGGAGGCATGTGTGGCACTTATGAGCCACTGTGGCTCAATGGCCCTCATCCACAGCTGGAAGATGGAGTGGTCACCCGACAGGTCTGTATCTCCTCATGGAGTGCCTACTGTGATTACTCATCCCACCCTATAAGAGTCAAAGCATGTCCAGGAAATTACTACGTTTATGAGTTTGTCAAGCCTATATCTTGTGGAGCTTACTGTGCAGGTGAGCATTTAGTTGCCCTTAGTTTTATTTTTTTTAATTTTTTTTTTTAAATGTTGTTGATTATAAAGTTGTTCTTAATACCAGAAGTCTCAAGTCAGTCCATCACATCAGCGTCAACAACAATCCCACCCACAGTATCCATTACTCCACCAATCACAACCACTGGTAACGTATTATCTTTACTTCCACTTTTGCAAGTATCTAATTTTATGTATTTATTCTTGTTTTTAATGTGACCAATTACATAAGGATGTAAAACAATTAAAAGTAAAATTAATTTATCCACAAAAAAAAAAAAAAAAAAAAAAATCAGGTTAGACAGAAGTAACACAGCTCAGAGAATGAGTATACAATTCAAATGAGAAGGACTTTTCTAGACTCAACTTCTGCATTGCACTTTACTGAATCCTATTGCTGTATTAACTCTTTACACTAACGTACAAAACAGAGAATGCATTTTAAACTATGGAAATAAATTTGAGTGAACAACTGCAAAAGAACTTAGCTTTATGAATATTGAAAAGGGTTTATCAAACTTTCATTAGTCATTTCAGAACCACAAAATGTTAGCAGACCTCAACCATCAGAGGCAGGCAATTTCTTAATAGCATTTATGTACATGGATAAAAAGGTAAAAGAGTTGGAGAGAAATTTGATAGTCTTACATATGTTCATATAATTTTATAGTGTATGTTTGTTGCTGATTTGGCTCAAAGAAAACACAAAATGCTCTGAAAACAAAATATAGTGGGAGTTTTCTAATTCTTTAATGATTACAATTCCATACTACAAGTAAAACTAGAAATAAGTATGTAATATCCTTCAACATAATGTTTTTTTCTCCTTATGTGTCCATTATCAACAGTTCCTCCTGTTGACCCCTGCTACAACTACATTATCCTGGATGATCCATGGAGAGCCACCAACAATCAACATTCCTCTCAAATAATGTGTGACGCTTGGGTCAGCTGGAACGGCTGGTACCGTCTCTTCATTCAGGGTCAGAGCGTTCAGATGCCAGACACATGTGTTGATGAGTATAGTTGTGGCACTCATGCTCCACTGTGGCTGAATGGAGGACATCCAACAGTTGAGGATGGAGTGGTCACTCGAGATGTCTGCGGTCACTGGAGCAATAACTGCTGCTATTTCCAATCCAATCCCATTAAAGTCAAAGCCTGTCCAGGAGATTATTACGTCTATGAGTTTGTGAGTCCAACTATCTGTGAAATGGCATACTGTGCAGGTAAATATATTTACATGTAGCCTATGTTTATGTAAGAGATCATTGTTTAATGAAATATTCCTTTTTCAGATGCAGGGAACATAAATACTATCTCTACAACTGTAATGCCAGAGACAACTACAACCATAGAAACTACAGCGGAAACCACATTGACAGGTATAACATCTGGAGTATTATTGTTTTATGTGAGCAAATAAGATCCATTTCATGTGTTATGACATATGTTAAAAATTTAACACAGATCACTGTGTGTACTCCATTCAGGATCTGCTATTAATGAGTGATGTGTCCAAGATTCAATTACTAATTTGAAAAAAGGAGGCAGTGTGTGTTTGATAAAACCTTTTAACATTGATTGAATTGAATATACTTTATTAATCCCTTGGGAAGATCCCTCAGGGAAATTCAGGACTAACATAGCTAACATATTAGCTAAAGAAAATTTGGTAGTTACACTAAATGTAGGGAGCAAGTGTTTTGTATCTGCAACATTTAGTTATAATAATATTTTTTTTATTTGTTGATTATGACTATGACTTGCTAAGCAGTGCTTATGTTTATTAACATATTAATTGAATTTAGCATATGCTGTTTAAAAACAACAACTTCTCTTCCTAGTTAATAGAAATCCTTGTTCTGAACTCGACTGCTCTGAAGATGAAAGGTGTGGGATGAAAAATGGTGTTTATGGCTGTTTATGTAACAATGACCAACCCAGACCACAACCCGACTCTTTTGGTTGGTATCATTCAACAACAAATTGTGAAAACATACACTTTTTTTTTCAGTCATTAATTACATTGGCTTTTTATTCTCTCAGATTTCTCAGAAACCTGTGAAAGCAGCTCTGGCTCCATGTCTGTGTCTCGCTGTCAGCTCTTTGAGGCTGGCTTTTCAGCTGATGTCTTACACCTCAATGATCCCAGCTGCAAAGGAACGGTCCATAATGGCAGAGTGGAATTCCATTTTGATAACGATGAACACATCTGTGGCACAAACCTTGTGGTAGGACTAACTATGCATAATCTATAGAAAAAACATTTGTAATATCTGATAGAACCAGCAGATTGATTTAGAGTTGGATATGGCCACTTGGAGGATCTCGTTGAGACTACTCACAAGGGTCCACAAACCCTGCCACAAAAAAGCATGGAACTTGTGCCCACATTCTCCACCATTTAATATACCATTATTTCACTTGTCTGCTTATGTGTTTCTAATGTTGCTTTCATAAAGTTATTTGAAATACACATTTAATTAAAATATATGTTGTCCACAGGCCAATGGTACTCACTTCGTCTATAGTAACTTTATTCTGGGGACACCGAGGTTACAAGGTCTCATCAGCAGAGAAAAAATCCTTAAGCTTTCTTTCAGCTGTGTTTATCCTCAAACACAAACACTTACCATGAATGCAGAAATCAATCCACTGGAGAGGTGCAAGTCAAATACAAATTTTGATTTTAGCTGCACTGTATTATTAAAGGAGTAGTTCACCAAAATTGTTTTTTCTCATCATGTTGTTCAGACTTGACTCATGTCTTGATTTGTTCTGTGGAATTTCAGTGGTCTCACTTTTTTAATCCAGTTAATCCTCCTGAGGACTTTCTAGCTTTAAAAAAGAAAACAAAAACATTATAAACAAATGCATTATAAAATTGGTCTGTATTAGGCATACCTATACAAATTAATTTTTTTGCCTAAAAAAAAAATTTGGATGTCACTACTTCTCTAATGAGCTCTCATGAATGCACTAAAGAGAATATTGTGGACATCAAAATGTTCGGTGAATAACTTTGGGAGTTTTTGTGTGAACTAATCTTTTAATCAGAAAAAAGTAAATATGGTATTTTTTTAAAACCAATAAAACAAAGTCATTTTAAAACCAATCTGTTTGTTATGTCAATTTCAACAGTGTTGTGCACAAGATCCTCCCCACTGGTGAAGGGAGATATCAGGTTCGGATGATTCCATATGAGGATGATGAGTTTTCCCGGCCCTTCACTGGTAGAGTAGATGCAGAGCTTGACCAGAAGATGAATGTGGAAGTTCGTGTTGAGGGGGTTGACAGTCACCAGTTTGCCCTGGTGCTGGACAGATGTTGGGCTACACCTGTGAATGACCCTGATCACAGTCTCCGCTGGGATCTCATCGTTAGAGAGTAAAGCTGCTTCTATTCATTAAAGCTCAGGCTTAACTGTAACTTTTAGCATTGACTCAGAATTGTATCTTTCAGTATTTTAGAGCTAAAGCACTGGAATACAAATGTGTGAAGATTTACTAAATCACTGAATGAATTTCAAGTGCAAAAATGTAATTGCCTTTATTGCTATTCTCAGGTGTCCCAATCCAAATGATGACACAGTGGTGCTGCTGCAGAATGGCGTCTCAACATCCAGCCGTTTCTCCTTCAGGATGTTTATCTTCACTGCAAACTCCACTAGGCTTTACCTGCACTGTGCTGTTCACCTTTGCCTTCTCTCAAGCAATCACTGCTCAATGGTAAGTTTAAAAGTTGTAATGGTTTAAGAATCTGGGTCCCACTTTACATTAGGTGGCCTTAACTACTATGTACTTACATTCAAATGAATCATTTGGTACAATGTACTTATTGTGTGCATACAAGTTTTTACAATGTACTTTTTAAAAAACCTATATGTAATTACATTTATAATTAATTAATTAATTTCTGTAATTACCACTGTTGACCCATCCCTTACACCCTAACCCACCCTTAAACATACCCATTCTACCAAACCTGTACCTAACCTTACCCATATCCCACCTTAATAGAAGCAAAAGTGTTTTGCAATGCAATATGGCCACATTAAGTACATTGTACTTTTTTATGCAAGTACATAATAGTTATGGCCACCTAATATAAAGTGTGACCCGAATCTGCTATTGACACATTTTTAAAATCAAACACTAAATATCAGCACGGAAATAATGACCAAAGTTGCTGAATTACTTATTTTGGTTGCCCTCTGCTGGAGTCATTGTTTCATGTTTTCCCCTGTTCTCTTGTAGGACTGTAACTCTGAACACCACTGGAGAGAGCGCAGGTCTCTGGACTTCCATGACAGTGCTTCCATATCTATGGGTCCTCTGGTGTTGTCTCAAGGGAACACAGGTGAACATTTTATTTAATCAATCATTCAGTAATTTGTAAATGAAGGTTTCCGTTATCTTCTATTTTGCATTTCATTGCATTGTATTTTCTATTTCACAGACACGTGGGTCTCAGAGCAAGTGAAGGCATCTAAGTCTTCTTGTCTGTGTGCTTCTCTGATGCTGTTACTTGTTCCTCTGATGAGTGTCCTGACCCTCTTCTAGTTAAATTTCATGAAATAAGTGCAACGTTTTCCATGAGTGTTGTGTAGTGCCATATTAATGTCCAACTGATTCTAGACATGTTGTGGGTTTCTAAATATTTCTTTATTTCATAGGTTATTAGTTACTATAACCTACATATTGTGAAAGTGGAATGTTATGACTTCTTTTCTTAAATATTATGAGTTTAATATTATATTCTGGCATTTACAATGAAGCATTATAGGGACATGATCATGCAGTCTAGGCGACTAAAATCTTTTGAAATGAGAAAAAATAATAAATCTGATGATTAAAGCAAAATGAGTTTTTCCTTTTGTAAAAGTTTCCTCAGTAGAAGTTAGAGAAATAGGCTGGAGAAAGATTAATGAGCAGAATGTTTGTGCTGCAATGTTGCTGCAATTAATTGATTTCCTTATTTTTCAAAGTAATCATATGACAGATTGCATGAGCATAGTCTTGCTGTTATACTTTGATTTCTAAAGGTTTTGAAGAATGTCGCCAAACTGGTTAATTTTTCTTTCTTTGAAAGTACAATGGCGTGAGGTACAGTCATTAGCTACAGATTTAAAATTCGAACGTGAATAGAAACTGAAATTCACGAATTGGCAGAGGTTTGCAAAAGTTCATATCTATATAGTCTTCTGACATATTTTATTAATATTCCTACATCTTACTAAAGCCCATGAAAACCCATTAAAGTCATTAAAGTTATATTTTTGTGATTTACAGAATTGGTGTCAACTGGTACATTTCTGCAACATTTAGATTATTTTTTACTTGCTGTTTGAAAGCTGATGTGTTTGTGTTACTAAATGACTTGACATATTTACAATTGACAAATAAATATACAAATCAGATATTTATATTTAACTCAAAAGATAAATGAGAAAATAAGAATAAATTTGATGAATAAAGCAAAATCATTTTTTTCTTTTTTTTTAAAGTTTCCTCAGTAAAAGTAAGAGAAAGATTAATGAGCAGAATGTTATCTTTGTGCTGCAATGTTTGCAATCGATTTGCTTATTTTTCATGGTAATGCTATGACAGAGTGCATGAGATTGGTCTTGCTATTATACTTTCTTTCTAAAGGTTTTGAAGAATGTTGGCCTACTGGTTGAATTGTTCTTTGAAAGTATGATGGGGTGAGGTACAGTGACTAGCTAGATTTAAAATTTATAGGTCAAGTGAAAATGAAATTAAAGAGTTGTCAGGACAGAGTGTATTCAGTGCATTCACAAATATTCAAATAAGTTCATATCGGAACAGTCTTCTGACAAACATTGTTAATATTGCTATATCTTACTAAAGCCCATGTAAACCCATTCCTGATAGTTTTATAAAGATATTTTTTGTGATTTACAGGTTTGTTGACAACTGGTACATTTCTGCAACGTTCAGATTAAACATTTTCACTACATTTTTAAAGCTGATGTGTTTGTATTACTAAATTACTTGACATATTTAGAATTGACAAATAAATATACAAATCAGATATTTATATTTTACTCAAAAGATAAATGAGAAAATAAGAATAAATTTGATGAATAAAGCAAAATCTGTTTTTTTTCTTTTTCTTTAGTTTCCTCCGTAAAAGTAAGAGAAAGATTCATGAGCAGAATGTTATCTTTGTGCTGCAATGTTTGCAATCGATTTGCTTATTTTCCATGGTAATTCTATGATCAAATGCATGAGAATGGTCTTGCTATTATACTTTCTTTCTAAAGGTTTTGAAGAAAGTTGGGCTACTGGTTAAATTGTTCTTTGAAAGTATGATGGCGGTACAGTCATTAGCTATATTTTAAATTTGAAGGTAAAGTGAAATTGAAATTAAAGTATTGTCAGGACAGAGTGTATTCAGTGCATTCACAAATATTCAAATAAGTTCATATCGGAACAGTCTTCTGACAAACATTGTTAATATTGCTACATCTTACTAAAGCCAATGTAAACCCATTCCTGATAGTTTTATAAAGATATTTTTTTGCGATTTACAGGTTTGTTGACAACTGGTACATTTCTGCAACGTTCAGATTAAAAATTTTCACTACATTTTTAAAAGCTGATGTGTTTGTATTACTAAATTACTTGACATATTTAGAATTGACAAATAAATATACAAATCAGATATTTATATTTCACTCAAAAGATAAATGAGAAAATAAGAATAAAATTTGATGAATAAAGCAAAATCTTTTTTTTCCCTTTTTTTAAAGTTTCCTCAGTAAAAGAAATATTAATGAGCAGAATGTTATCTTTGTGCTTCTATGTTTGCAATCAATTTGCTTATTTTCCATGGTAATTCTATGATAAAATGCATGAGAATAGTCTTGCTTTTATACTTTCTTTCTAAAGGTTTTGAAGAATGTTGGCCTACTGGTTGAATTGTTCTTTGAAAGTATGATGGCGTGAGGTACAGTGACTAGCTAGATTTAAAATTTATAGGTCAAGTGAAAATGAAATTAAAAAGTTGTCAGGACAGAGTGCATTCACAAATATTCAAATAAGGTCATATCGGAACAGTCTTCTGACAATCTTTAATAATATTCCTACATCTTACTAAAGCCCATGTAAACCCATTCCTCATAGTTTTATAAAGATATTTTTGAATTGTTGACAACTGGTACATTTCTGCAACGTTCAGATTAAAAATGTTCACTACATTTTTTAAAGCTGATGTATTTGTATTACTAAATTACTTGACATATTTAGAATTGACGAATAAATATACAAATCAGATATTTATATTTTACTCAAAAGATAAATGAGAAAATATGAATAAAATTTGATGAATGAAGCAAAATATTTGTTTTCTTTTTTTAAAGTTTCCTCAGTAAAAGTAAAAGAAATATTAATGAGCAGAATGTTATCTTTGTGCTGACATGTTTGCAATCAGTTTGCTTATTTTCCATAGTAATGCTATGATAGAGTGCATGAGAATGGTCTTGCTATTATACTTTCTTTCTAAAGGTTTTGAAAAATGTTGGATGACTGGTTAAATTGTTCTTTGAAAGTATGATGGAGGAACAGGCTATATTTAAAATTTGAAGGTGAAGTGAAATTGAAATTAAAGAGTTGGTAGGACAGAGTGCATTCAGTGTTACACAAATATCTTCTGACACTCTTACTAAAGCCACTGTAAACCATTCCTGATGGTTTCATTAAAGTTATATTTTTGTGATTTACACAGTCGTTGACAACTGCTACATTTCTGCAACATTCAGATTTACATTTTCCTCTTGCTTTTTAACAGCTGATGTGTTTGTGTTACTAAATGACTTGACATATTCAGAACTGACAACTAAATATACAAACCAGATATTTATATTTAGAAGCTAAAGCTAAAATTGCTCATACAAAATCAGTGGTGTCAAGGACTTAGTGTGACTTAAACTGAAAATATGTTCCAGTCAACGTGTTGTTAGGATTAATACATAAGCTAAAAGATAATTATAGCCAATACATTAGGTTGGTTTTTTGTTTAAAAAAGAAGCTCATGGTCATATGACTGATTAATGTCTCAGGTGCACTTTAGCTTAATTTTCTTATTTTTATTTCACATGCCTTTGACACACATACGCTTAAGCTGAACATTTGTACAAAATTGTCTTAATTTCACTTCAGCGAGGAAGTATTTGTTCGTGTATGAGAATATTCATCCTCTGCAGCCTGTTTTTCTATAATATCTCTAAGATTTGTGCTTCACCGAGAGTCAGTAGATGTGATCAGCTATTAATTATGTCCAGGTTTAGTAAGAAAGTGTCTGTTTCTCTGTCAAGGTAGTTGGGTTATGTTTTTCATTACTTTTCTCTTTTTCATTTTGACACATGATCATGATCTGCTGTATTCTTTATGACTGACTTATGGTTTAAAAATAATTATATCTTGTGATGCATAAACTGCAATTACCAGTATCTGTCATTATGTGACAATAGGAAACAAAACAAAAATCTCAATCAAAAGATTGCAACAATCCACCTTCAGTGATTGACAGCTTTTCAGCATCATTGTCTGGTGGTTTTCTGAAAGTCTGACAATACATAAAAATGACAGTAAACCTGACTATCCAGTTTTACTAAACAAATAAGGAAACACATGAGGTAAAAGTCATACTATGCTGTGGTTCAGAGAATAGAGGTGCTTCTGTAGAACTAGAAGAATAACAAAATGCTGTTAACAGTACAATTATTTGATCTACAAACCAGTGTGTTTGTTATTATGACAATACATTAAAATAAAATTATAGGAAATTCAAGTTTGCAATTTCATGCAGCATCACAAGCTGTTTTGTACAGTTAAAAATAAATGGGAGCGGATGATACCAGAAGCCTCACGCATTCATATTACAAAGGACCACAACCCACAACTCTCATGTAAAAAATGAGGTTGATATGTAGAAAATAATAATAGCCTAAATTCGTAAATAATAATAAAGTAATGTTCATGTCCATGTTCATGCCCAGGTGAGACATTACTGTCGGGACACAATGTTTCATGCTTTTTGGCATGGGTTTTGGAAATTAATAAATGAAATATGCAGCGGATGAATACAGAACATTCCTAAAGCGGATAGTTGTTGCACCTCCGGTAAACCTGTGAATACCCGTGTTTACTTCCTTAAATAGTCCAAGAACAAAGTTGTTTGTTCACTTCAAATGAAAGGATCAAATGACATGAAATAGTTTATTACTATATATTATTATTCTAATTAAAATGTGATGTCCTTGCTACAGGAAGTACCAACATTTAGGCCTGCTTAGCCTAAATCTGATTATGTTATGTGGTCATGAATATATATCTGTTGCTTTGTTGATTGTCAAAGCATGTTGATTTTCTATTCCCAAATAGTATAACTATTGATTTGCCTAATGTTATCATGCATATTGTTTCAGAGCCTATTTTAAAGGTTTATACGTATTAAATATGTTTTTTTGTATTTGTGATATAATTTTGTTAGTTTGCACATCTCAAATCTCCAGCTCACTTTATCAGTGCCTGCATCCTTCTAATTAACATATGAAGAGTTTAAATGCAAAAACCCCTGTGTCCCGTCTATTTATTTATTTTTTCCCTAAAATTAGCATTTTAGGCTCCTATGTTTTATGTTGTTATTTTATGTTGATGGCAATAATAAAAAACTATTTATTGACATTAAAGTGAAATTAGTAAACCAACATGATGAAACTGATGAAAATGCTATTTCAAACAACTCCTAGAGGCTTTTGCATCTAAACTATTATTATTTTAAATACAATTAATCTTTGTTTAGTCACCTTTAGCTCACTCATTTAGGGTTTTAAAGTATTGTTTCTTGAGAAAAACTGCTTAACAAACCAGACTTGCTCATCGTCATTCCATCTACATTCACATGTATTCCAGCACAAATAACAAGAATGTCTTTTGAAATGTAGACACACACACAAGGAAACAACCAGAATAATAAATATCTTTGATTTCCAGTAATGGTCCACCCACAGTATTTAATAAAGGCATTGTT